>NC_046313.1:90784477-91084477 GCF_009819535.1 Lacerta agilis
CGGACTTGGAGCCTCTAATTGAAGCCTCCAGCCAAATTCTACAACCAGCTAAATTGATTAGATATGTATCCCTCGGCTACGGTAAGCCCAGTCTCTCCTCCCTCAGACTTCTCAGCTTTACTCATGGCAACAGCAGCTAAAGAATTGTGCACCCTTCCCAATTGCCTTCAGAAGGTTGCCACCCCAGCAATCTGAGATCGTATCATGTTAGAAAACTATTTGGGCTACTAACTGCATGCAGTTAGTAATTTACAGTTTAAGCACCCGAAGTCAGGGAGCTGGTTATTATTCCACTTTTCACTACTGATAGCTTGAAACACTTAGGATCAGATCAAGAGACCCTTTAAGTAAATGGAAGACACACAAGTGCTGTGCCCGAAAGGCAACATGCTGTGATATACCTGGAAGAATACCTAGATTAAGGACGTTAAATTGATCCTTCTTCTATACAACTTTATTTCTGAGCTTTATTGCTCCATTTGTCACCCTCTGGTAGCAAGATTTGTCAATGTTCTACCACAGTGTATCACTTTATGTAGCTGAAGTGGTCAAAGGGAATTTTCCTTGATAAGTCATCTGGCCGGTTTTCCTTATTGGAAAAGGCATTCAAACATTATAATCTGTAAATTGTGAATCACATGATCAGCCTATTAAGTTTCAAACACTGAACAACATGTGAAATAATATGTAGGGAGGGAGCAGTATTTGAATTCCAGAGGGACTAGGTCTATCCACTATTTTCATAGAAGCATCGAGTTGTAGAGTTGGAAGGGACCTTGAGGATCATCTAGTCCAACCCCTGCAATGCAGGAATCTCAACTAAAGCATTGGTCTGCCTGAATAGCTCAGTGTGGTGCTGATAATGCCAGGTTTTCAGGTTTGATCTCCGTATGGGACAGCTGAATATTCCTGCATTGAAGGGGGTTGGGCTAGATGATCCTCAGGGTCCCTTCCAACTCTACAATTTTATGGCTCTATGATCCATGACAGATGGCCATCAATTTTTTTTTATTTTTATATGCCATTCTATAATATAAAGTATTATATTTTACGGAAGCTTTTCCAAACCACCCAAAGTCCCCTTCTCTCTTTTGAAAGCCCATTCATGTAACGTGTTTAGGAGACTAAACACAGATCGTTTCCAGCAGATTTACAATGCGGGACATTTGAAGGCAGTCTGAGACTCAAAGAGGACCTGAGCTTGGCCTGGAAGAAAGCTTGAGCCAAAGATTCCCCCCCCCCCTTCACTTTCACAGGTCCATTTGTCTGCTGCAAAAGTGGAAAGCTATCTGCCGGTTTTCAAGGACTGGCAAATTCTTTTTAAAAAATTGAGGGGTGGTCTTACCTTTAAAGATGCTCAAGCTGTGGCTTGGCTGCACTCAGCAGACTGGTGGGAGCCTTCAGCCCACCTGTAGCTGGAAAATCCTCTACGCACTTCTTTGGGAATAAGCCATATTGAGCACAGGACACACTTCCAAGGAGTGTGCACTACAAGGTAAGAACAGAAGTGATGTTTGAATGCTGGCATGGATGGGTGAAAAGAGGGAGGCTGTGTTAACTTAAGAACATATGAAGCGCCTCCTGGATCAGGCCTGTGGCCCATCTAGTCCAGCCTCCTGTTCTCACAGTGGCCAACCAGATGACTGTGGGAAACCGGGGAGCAGAACATGAGCACAAGAGCCCTCTCTCCTCCTGTGGTTTCCAGCAATTGGTATTCAGAAGCATTGCTGCCTCCAACTGTGGAGGGAGCGCATAGGTCTCATGGCTACGTAACCATTGATAGACTTCTCCTGCATGAATTTGCCTAATCCTCTTTGTAAGCCATTGAAGTTGGTGGCCAGTGGTCAGCTGCATTTATTTCCTTGTCCAGAATAATTGGACTGTTATTTGGATTTAGCATGATTTAAAGATGGAGGGCACAAGGAGAAGGGGACGACAGGATGAGATGGTTGGACAGTGTTCTCGAAGCGACTAGCATGAGTTTGGCCAAACTGCGGGAGGCAGTGGAGGATAGGGGTGCCTGGCGTGCTCTGGTCCATGGGGTCACGAAGAGTCGGACACGACTGAACAACAACAACAAAGGCCAAATCAAGGGACGCGGGTAGCACTGTGGTCTAAACCACCGAGCCTCTTGCGCTTGCCAATCAGAAGGTCAGAGGTTCGAATCCCTGCAACAGGGTGGGCTCCCGTTGCTCGGTTCCAGCTCCTGCCAACCTAGCAGTTCAAAAGCATGCCCAAAAGTGCAAGTACTGTAGATAAATAGATACTGCTCTGGCAGGAAGGTAAACAGTGTTTCCATGCGCTGCTCTGGTTTCGGTGTTCTGTTGCACCAGAAGCGGCTTAGTCATCCTGGCCACATGACCTGGAAAAACTGTCTGCGGACAAATGCCGGCTCCCTCAGCCTGTAAAGCGAGATGAGCGCCGCAACCCCAGAGTTGTCTGCAACTGGACTTAACTGTCAGGAGTCCTTTACCTTTACTTTAAGGCTGAATTATGACCCACCAAGCCTTTCCATTTTACCTACCAGGCCATTTTGACCAAGCCATGTCCACCTGCTCTACACCTGATGCCATATTTGATGCCCGATGAGCACAATGAATGTCTGGGCTTGCAAAGTGCCTCACATGGAACCCCGGTGATCAGACAATCTTCTGCAGGGGCAAAACCCAGTCACTTGACACCATTGTGACATCTGGCAATATACAGATGGGTGTCCCTGCACACTTGTCACAACTGGGACACTGGCAGGATCTGAAGGGAAGAAAGAAAGAAAGAAAGAAAGAAAGAAAGAAAGAAAGAAAGAAAGAAAGAAAGAAATTATCACAAATCCAAAAAGGAGCAATTGTTAAAATATGCCCAGAGCCAGTAGGATAGGGTAGGAAAAAAATGCAAAGAAATCATTTTCCCTAGTCAATGCCCAAAACGCAAAATTCACTGTGATTGCCAAAATTTGCTGCATGTCAGCTAGTGACAATAATCATCTGGGGCTTTTAATATTTGCCATATTTTAGGCATTGGCTGTAACACATGTAAGTTGAATGCCTTAGCAACGAGGCAGCGGACGGGGGTGGGGGTGGAATTAAATAATTATTCAGTAAAGTATTGCAGAAATAATGCATAGCTAAGTTCTTTACTGTGTTATCTAATGTGTTTGAAGCTTCTCCCGGCCCTCTTGCCTAAGCCTTTTTTCTCTCCTCACTCCTCCAAGCTCTACCAGCAAATCATTCCAAAGCTGTTTGAAGGCATGACCTCCTTCTCCCTGTAATTGTTAGCAAAGCCACTGAGCAATCTCATAAAAGATCACTCAGAACACAGCAGCATTCCCAGTTCTATTCGCCCCCTTCCATTAAAAAAAAATGCATCCAAGTTGTGCTCTGCCTAAATGTCGTTCAATAATGGGAGGAAAAAACGAGTTGGAAGCCGTGACTTTCAAAATCCAGCCATCTTTAGGCTGAGGAAATTTGTTTTTTTCTTTCCCCCAAAAAATGTTTTAATTTGAAGCTCTCTCAGAGGGTCACTTTTTTTTTTTTTTTTGAAAAAGTTACCCATACTAGAAAAATGAGTAAGAGTATCTGTAGTAGGGCTAAGCCAGGGGTCTGCAACCTTTAAGACAAAAAGAGCCACTTGGACCCGTTTCCGAAGGGGGGGGGAAACTGGGAGCCGCAAACCCATTGTGACATGGAAGGAATGTTTTTATTTTATTTTGACTATGGCAGACCAACACGGCTACCTACCTGTAACTGCAATAGCCTAAAAAAGATATTTAGTCAGATGCATGCCCCCCCCAGCTGTCATGTCTGACTACCCAAACTTGGCAAATTTGGCAAGCTAGCTTCTCCACTAGTCCCCAGTACAATTCTACCTCCTGGCAGGAATACAGCTAGCTACCTGCCACACTGGTGCCTTCTAAATGTTTTGTGCTACAAATCCCATCATCTCTGACCATTGGTCATGCTGCCAAGGGCCAATGGGAGTTGTAGTCCAAAACATATGGAGGGCACCAAGTTTGAGAAAGGCTTCTTTCTAACCTGCTATACTACAAGTGAAAAAAGCCATTGCCATAAAGGTGGCTTCTGATACCCTCATTTCCTTCAAGTAACGAGAGAGAGAGAGAGAGGGAGAGGCAGAGGCAAAATAATGGGCGGAGTCGTCACCCCCCACAACCACCATGGCAACCCGAAGAAGAAGAAGAACAAGAACAAGAACAAGAAACGTCCAGGTTTGGAGTCTCCTCCGGGCCCTTCTCGGTCCTGATGCTGCTGCAGTGGTGGAGGCGGCGCAGCCGGGATCTCCTCCAACGCACATGGCCAGCAGGTCGAAGCCAGCGAGAGGAACGAGGCGATCCTGTCACGAGCAGCAGGCACCCCCACTCGGGCTGCCCATCTTCCCAGAGCCCTGGCACAGCAGCATAGAATCATAGAATCTTAGAGTTGGAAGAGACTGTCATCCAGTCCAACCCCCTGCCAAGCAGGAAACACCACCAAAGCATTCCTGGCAGATGGCTGTCATTTGGACCCACCCCCTTTTTCAGGGATCCATCTCTCCGTAGACATGGAGCACAGTCAGATTCCTAGGCAGGAGGGAGAAGCCGAGGTATACCCCTCCAGACAAGGGTGCCAACTTGAATAAAATATTTTGGGGGGAGATCTGCATAATTGAACACATGACACAGCGTGCATACACCATTTGAATGGCAATGCCGATCAACTCGGGGAGGGAGCAGCCTCCTCAAATATTCTATATGCAGGGGCGAAGGGACCTCGGCTCCCCGGCAGTGCAGAAGATGGAGACGTCCCTCCGAAAGGCCACATTTCCCGTTCTGTCTTCACCACGGCACCACCCCCGCCAATGCTCGACTGGGCTTATCTTGTTCTTGCCCCAAGGATGCTTCCAACCCCCCACCCCACCCCAAGCATCCTCTGCCCTCCTCTCTGAAGCTCTCCTTCGCCCAGAAACCTCCCTTGGCACAGCTCACCCCTTGCCCTGCGCGCTAAGTCTCTCCCGAGCGCGCCCACATCTCCATTCGCAGGAGCCTCGCAGGGAGGGGGGAGAGCGGGGGGGGAATCTCTACCCAGGCGTCCTCCGCGTCCCTTAACCCTGACGTGGACTCCCCCTCTCCGTTTCTGCAGCCGAAAGGAACACCCCTCCCCCATGCGCACCACGGACGCGCCTCGCAGCACGCGCAGAGCCCGGAGCGCCCCGAGAGATTCCTGCCGGAGGGGACACCGGCCGACGCGTCGCGAGGGGTCTGGAACCCGCAGAGGGGCGTCAGGGTTGGGGTCCCGGTTCGACTTCCCTTTAGGATGGTCGCAAGTAACTGCTCTCTCCCAACCCCTCCAGCAAAACAGGAACAAGGGGAATGTAGAAGGGTCACCTTCTTCCACCCTGTTTTTTCAGGGGTCTCTTTCATCGCCGCTTGCCGTCGGGATTCCTCCCCCCTCCAAAAGAAAAGAGGAGCTCTTGGTCCCTCGCATCCTTCCCCGGACCCACCACCACCCCTTCACCCCGATCTCTCTGAGCCTTCCCCTCCCGCCCTTGGAAGTTTGCCATCCCCTCGACCCCCGGGCGACCTGGCTGCACCCCTCCCTCCCCACCCGCCAGCCTGGCCGTGGCCTCGGAGATGCTCCCTCGCGCGCCCCGCCGCCGCCGGACTCGGCTCACCTTCCCCCTCGCCCTCGCCTGCCGCCCGCCGCCCCTGGCCCAGCCCGCAGCTGCCTTCTTACCTCTTCGAGTCGTCGCCTCGTCGTTGACTCTTCGAATCCTCCTGCTCCACGCAGCAGCCAGCAGCAGCCGCGCCAAGGAGGGAAACTGCTGCGGTCTGCTGCTGCGCCTGCGCTAGCACGAAACGAGGCACGGCGTCACGCATGAGCAGCAGCAGCCGCCCGGCCAGGTGGAGAAGTGGGCGGGCGCAGGCGGGCCAGCAGCGCAGCGCGGCGTAACGCGTTACGGCGCGGAGGGCGCAAGCGGGCTAGCAGTGCGGCACGCCGCTGCGCCCCCTTCATTTCGCCGCCCTAGTCTAAGTAGACACACCGGCCCTGCCGGGAGCCGCAGCAACGGTCTGAAAGGGCCGCATGCGGCTCTGGAGCCGCGGGTTGCCGATCCCCGGGCTAAGCTGAATGTTCATAGGTTTTGATCTATTTTTCTTATCATGCTCCTGTATCAAGATAAAGCCTCTTCTCAAATCATAACGCATTTTTGCAACAACAACAACAACAACAACAAAGGATTCCCACCCACCCCATGCTGTTTAATGTAGTGGTGAAATGCTGGAGTTCAAGACTGGATACAGGAGTATTATTGAGCTCCAAATACTTCTCAAGTTCTAATTAAGATCCATCTGGGAGCCCCATCCATCATGGTCAATGTTCAAACATGATGGGAGGAGTGCTCTTCTGGGGGTGAAGACAAAGTGTTGGAATGTTACAGCACCTACCGTGGCTTTAGAGACCAATACAGGAGAAACATGTTTCGTTGCAGCTGGGACAGATGAAGTCGTCTGGCGTTTCTTCTCTCTCTGCACTCCTCCCAGCGGTCATTCCTCCTCCGGTCACTGCTATAGATGCACAACCTAAATGTCCGTCTCCAGGCACCTCAGTCATCTGCAAGGGACTCCCACATGGTGGAGCTAATATTGCCAATCTTCATGTCATGTTTGAAGACATCTTTGTAACACAGAGTTGATCTGACAACAGGCCTGGTGCCTGAAGTCAGCTCCCCGTAGAGCATGTCCTTGGGGATCCTGCCACCTTCCATTCTGTGTACATGACCAAGCCAGCATGGACGTCCCTGAGACAGGAGTGCAAACATGCTGTGAATGTAGGCTTGGGGGAGCACATCTTTGTTTGAGACGCTGTCTTGCCATGTGGTGCCCAAAATCTTTCTGATGCAACACATGTGGAAGGCATTGAGGTCAGGGCTGTCTTACCCATAGGCGCTAGGGGTGTGGGGTGCCTGGGCACCAGGCTCTCAGGGGCACCAGGCCGAGAGTCCAGGGCCTGAGAGTTGAGTCCAGGGAAGAGCCTGCTCGTCAGTTGGAGCGCCGCAGTGGGCTCTTCTACTGCTGGCGGCTCTGCACCGCGAGTTCGGGGGCGATCGAGCCAGCAAGATGCTGAGGCAGCTGGCTGGCTTGCCCTCCTGCGCACCTGGGACTGGGCAACCAGGGGGCGCCGGGCGGATCTTTGCACCCCGGCGCCACATATGCTTAAGACAGACCTGATTGAGGTGATGCTCCTGGTGATTGTCCACAACTCACTTCTATAAAGCAGCATCCTCAACATGCATGCCTGATAGACCCTCATCTTGGAATCAGTCATTAACATCATATTCTGCAATACCCTTTTGGAGAGGTGAGCTGAATACATGTTCTGATAGACTCCACAATCCAACGGGACACTTTGCACATGGAAGAAAAGGATTCCATTGATCCCTATGATGGGAAGACAACCCCCTTCCCTTTCATATCATCTTTGTCATATCATATTTGTAGTCTGAGCAAATGAGTGAGAGCTTTTAAGAACAAAAAATAAATGCGTTCTGATTTGGAGCTCTAGCACAGGCCAGCTGTAACATTTTTAAAAAGTTACTAAGTTACTAATGTCAGAAAAGTATGTGTTTGAGTATTTCTGTTGCAGGACTAAACCCAATTTTCTTTGGTTCTGGTGACCTCTCATCAAGGTAAAACCTTTTGTTGAATCAGTAGGGAACTTATGCAAAAAATAGATCTTTTTACAGGATCTTTTGTGGGAGTACTTTTACAGCCTTAGGGCTGTACACTCTCTGAGGAATTTATACTGCCTAGGTAAGACGTTCCTCCAACTCCTTGAAGAGATAAGTTTTGGAAAGCTCACCATCTTCGTCCCAATTAGAGTTAGAAATCTTAAAAAAAAAAATCACTGAGCACTCAATGGGAGGGGGAGAATCAGGGAGAGTCATTTATAGAATTTTGGACAGAACGCTCACACAGTAGAAAAACTAAACACCCAAAATTATACACCCTTACCAAGGACATGGAGGGCACAAGGAGAAGGGGACGACAGAGGATGAGATGGTTGGACAGTGTTCTCGAAGCGACCACAGGATTGAGCAGCTGAAAAATCAAAGACATAAGGAGTAAATTCAGCTTGGGACAAGCCTACATCAGTTCTGTCCTGAACATGCCCAATCCATCTGATCTCTGGAGGTGCCCAGGTTTAGGTTGGGTTAGTACTTAGATGAGATCAGTTGGGACAACAGTCAGTTGAGAATGCTAGTAACCAACCTGGGATGCAACAAAGCCCTAAATTGGGGGGGGGGGCAGCCAGCCATTACCCCCACTACCTCATAAGGGAGCCTTCACAAAGGATGGGATCTTATTGTTGGAAATTCATTCTCTGTGTCCTTATGGGCCCTGCTGGCTTGGTCCACCCAGCTGTCTTGTAACAGCAAGGAAAGCAAGTGTTGAGCTGGAAGAACTTGTCTCAATGCAAGAATCAAATGAGATAACCTGAGAATTGCAGCACACTCTTTGGAGTTTATGAACACTTCCTTGGTCTCTTCATTTTTGGGTTTTCCCATGTTGATAATTGTGACTGTTAAATTAATCTAGCTAAGTGAATGAAATAAATGTGCCAGCACCAGAGGACTGTGGCTTCATTTCCAGGCAGTGGATTAATAGGGAAACTGATGGGCACGGTGCTCCTTCATTAACAAGGATTTATGCTGCAAGACAAGCATCACTAATTCAGAAGACATATGGGTCTTTCATATATATATATCTATCCTCTTCATATACTGTGTTTGGGCTCTGGGTAGTATTTATTACCTAGAATGACGTAATGTACAGTCATACCTCGTGTTACGTACGCTGCGGGATGTGTACATTTGGGTTACACACCGCGGCGACCTGGAAGTAACAGAATGTGTTACTTCCAGATTCGGCCGTTCGTGCATGCGCAGATGCGTCAAATAATGTCACACGCATGTGCAAAAGTGCCAAATCGCGTCACACACATGCGCAGACACGGCGCTTCATGATACGGACGTCACGGGTTATGAACAGGGCTCCGGAACGGATCCCGTTCGTAACCAGAGGTACCACTGTACTGAATACAGAAACACACACACACACACACACACACAAAACTACTGCTCACAGTTGTCTAAATATAAACTTTCTAAGTAGGTGGTGAAAGTGTATTGAAAGAAGGATGTTGGCATTCATTTGTCTCTGGAGGCGATGAAGGGGGGTGCCTTTGGGCATGAGGTCAAACTGTTGGAAAGTTGCAGTGCCTGCTGTGGATGTAGAGACTGATGCGGGAGAGAGATGTTTGTTGCAGCTGGGCAGATGAAGGTGTCCCGTTGTGCTGCTGCAGATGCACCTTGGCATTTCTTTTCTCTGCACTCCTCCCAGTGGGCATTCCTCCTCTGGTCACTGCTGTGGATGCACTACGGTCATCTGCAAGAGATTCCAACATAGCAGGATAGATGTTGCCAGTCCTCATGTCATGTTTGGACATATCTTTGGGTGCATATCCAGTGACATAATGAGGAGCATGATGCAAACATTCCATGTCTGCTGTTTAGGGAAATTTTTTAATCTGTGATATTTTAATGTATTTTTAGATTTGTTGGAAGCTGCCCAGAGGGGCTGGGGAGACCCAGCCAGATGGGCGGGGTACAAATAATAAATTATTATTATTATTATTATTATTATTATTATTATTATTATTATTATTATTATTATTATTATTAGCAGCCATACCTTTTTCACTCAGTGATAAAACTATGTTGAAATACAGAGGGACAGATCTTGCCTGGTGCTTGGAGCATTCCTGGTGCTTGGAGCATTGCTATGGAAGTGGCCCACAGACCCTTGGAAACATAGACTTCCCAGGCTACTGGGACCCCAGTCCCTGCATCTGCCAAGGCTCCTGTAGCTTGTGACACTGCCACAGCAGTATGCCAAAATTGAGGGAGAAAAGAGAGACACTCTCCTGTCAGCAGCACAGCCACTAGGTGAGAAAATTCATGGGAAGACGTTCTTATATGTCTTGGATTACAATCCAATCCAAGAACTAGGGGAGGGGACTTGCTGAGCATGTTCATATTCATATTCATACTGGTAACTGGGTGGGGCCAAAGTTGAGTAGTATTGCTACTTTTAAAATACTATTCCTCTGCTCTCGTGTCTTCCCCATGGCCTGTCAGAATACATGATCTGGCCCAGATAGCACTGCTGCATATTTTTCTCCTCCCAAGATAGATAGTTCTGCATAACTTATTCTAAATATTGAACTCTATGCAGTATATTATTTACTAGCAAGAGAACATCATAAATATTTACAGAACTGGAAAACAGCAGACACAGTCTCCTTTCTCCATTTGGCAAAGTAACCCGAGCACAATTCAGTTAAGCTAATATTGTAGCCATTGGAGAAGTCCTGATTTATGCTCTGACAATCTAGACTCTGTAAATTTAAAGGGGAAAACTCACCTAGTTGGTAAAGGCCTTAAAACAAATCATTCCTGAAGGACTGAAGTACAGTATGAGTAACACCCATTCAATGAACATTAGAAGCCCAAAATAGAAGAATCAACTAAAATAGTTCCAATCTTGGTGTGAGATTCAGGTTTTCCCTGTTTTCTGGATCTTGATGCCCCCAAGGATGTCAGGTGACAATGCTGCAGTAACAATAAAAGCCACAACTAGCAGAACCACCCATTCCCTATTGTGCATACTGCAGTCAACTTATTGCCTCTGAGCTCCTTGTTCTTCAGCTTCTTTTTGTCCCATTTGGATCTCATTCAAGTTCTGAGATATCCCCCTTGAAAAGGTATCAATCCCAGCTGAATGGATACCAGTATATTTCCCACTCAAGGTTTTCTGGCAGGTAAAAACTGGTTGAAGTTGATGGTGAAGGGGAAGACAGCTCTATGACACAGCAAGAGCCAGGGCACCATCTTCCAGAGCAACAGGGTACCTAATTGACAGACCCTCCTTTCTCCGCAAGGGAATGATGTGCTAACAAGGCTTTCACCTTTTGCTATGGTTTATATAGAGAAGCTCAGATATTCCATTGATGGTGCATTTGTGGATTCACCAGGAGGAGGGGCTTTCATGCTAAGCAGAAGTGCTGCAGATTAAGTGACATATAAATGTGCTAAAGAAACAAACAAACAAACAAAACAATGAGTTCCTGTACCTCACAATCTAGCACTATGCCAGTGCTGGTTTGAACACCCTGAGCAATCACAAAGGATTCAATTTTCTCTTTTTAAAAAAAATATACTTGAACAATACAAATAAGAAATGTTAAAAATATATTTTTGTCCTTAAAAAGTCCAGCTTCTCATCAATGCAAAGGGGGGGGGGTCTGCATCCCTTCCTCTTCTGCATGAGAAATAAATGAAAAATCATTATATTAGTAATGAAGAATTGAGGATGAGAGATGAGAAGTCTAAATACAAGTTGTATAATTTATAATGGCCTCAGGTTTCTTTATAAAGCTCCTCCTATTCACACACACACACACACACACACAGAGAGAGAGAGAGAGAGAGAGAGAGAGAGAGAGAGAGAGAGAATTGTGATAGGAGAAAAGATTAGAAACACAACAAGGAATGTTAATGGCTACTGCCATCACCTCCATTAAAGAGAGTTCAAGGGATATACATATTTCAGCAGCGCAACAGATCTGACGTCAAAAATGGGTTGTGCCGTTATAATGGTCTGGTTCGGTAGGTTGCTATTCAGCCCATTATTTTTTCCATGACTGAATAAATTTGTGTTGCTAAATATCAAGCCAGGAATTTCTGAATTTGCAACTGAAGTCTCTTAGCCACTATTTTTTTTGACAAATTCATGAAAATTCAAAGCAACCTTGCTTTTAAGACCCCAAGACAGCATATGATTTTGAATATTAACATGCACAGTATTTGAATATTAAAGTACATAATATTTATATACCACCTTTCCCTCCAAGGAACTTAAAGTGGTGTACATGGTTCTCTCCTCCCCATTTTATCCTCATAACCACCCTGTGAGGTAGGGTAAGCTGAGAGACAGTGACTAGCCCAAGGTTACTCAATGGCTGAGTGTGGATTTGAACCCTTATCTACCACATTATAGTCCAACAGTCTAATCTAACCACTACACTACACTGGCTCTTTAAAAAAAATAGTACAATAACCAGTGCTATCCCTCTCCTGCCCATAAAACAAAAAAATGATTAACTAAGCAACCTGTGAGAATGAGATCTTTGCTATACAAAGAAATTATTATTAGCGAGACAAGACCAAGCATTCATAGATCTTTTCAGCCTAATGGATGTCACCAAATAGATGGAGTGGATTTCATCATGAAAGTTAGGAGGGTATTGTAGATATCATTTGGAGAACAGTAAACCGACAATCATTAATGAAAACTTTAATAACACTTTAGGAAACAAGAAACAACTGAATCCTTAGCTATACCACATGAATACTTTCTTAATGCAACCCTGTGTGTGTCTTCTCTGAAACAAGTGCCATTGAAGATAATGGGGCTTGCTCCCAGGCCAAGGGATACAGCATTGCAGCGGAAGTCACTCCAATCAAAGGCAGTGCAATGTATGGAGAAAGGTCACAGCATGTGACTTAGTAACAGAAGATGCATTTACCTCCAAGTTGGAACCAGGCAAGTTGTTTATATGTTCTCTCTGCAGTGCCAAAAGCTCTGGTACTGATCTTCCTAATTAGTCTTTCTGCACTATTGCAGGTCTGTCTCTAAAAGATGTTATCCTTCATCCTATCCTTTAGTTCCTGCAGTTTTGATGCCAGCAGAACACACCAACATAATTATGTGCAGGTTGTAGCTAGCGAACCTAGAAATCTGGCTGCTTCTTCTTTGAGCAAAACTTAGCTGTTCAATAACTACGTGTCAGGCTTTCTGCATGGAAGGAGACTATTTGCAATTATTTATTGATACAAAAATTGAGAGTGCTGTTTAAATCAAATAACTGATTCTTTGCTCAAATTCCACTATCTTGCCAATTTCCTGTGATGATCTACAATTCCACCTGCTATTTAGAAAAGAATAAAGACATGAATGACTATGCTTAAGATCTGCTAATTTTTTAATAGCCAGTGAAGTGAAGTGAAGCACAGCACAGTCAAAGCACTTGATTAAAATGGGCACATCCATTTATGATCCTTTTTTAAATTACCATATTTGCAGACAAAAGATATAATGTGCTTATTGGCAAATTACACACTCCTCAGTCTTTCTCCTCCTTTTAATTAGTATAATTTTAAAACCAGCTAATAATATTTTACCAAAGAGGTGAAAACAACAAGGCTTTGCATTGAAACACAAACCCTGTTTAGATGTTCAAGAACTGCAATTAATGGATGTGTGGAGGGAGAGGAAAGGATCACACACACTGTCCACGAAACAGTCTTCCATGTATTGATTCAATGAGTGTTCAATATGTTACACACAGCAAGTGTACAATCTGTGAACCTGTGTATACAAATTGTTTAGGGTTGCCTTCTTTCAAAAAGTGAAAATCCAGACACAATGGGTGCACTGCTCAGTTTCTCTTTTGTGATTCCTATTTTATAGATAATTTGAGTAGGAACACTGGAAGCTTCCTGTTTATTCACTTAGTTCAACACTGTTGGTACTGACTGCATGGGCTCTCCAAGGTTTCAAGCAAGGGTCTTCCATTGTCCTACCTGGAGATATCAGGGATGCTCTACCACCCAGTCACACATGGTTCCATTTTCTTTCCTTTCTTAAATTGCTGTGTGTATGTGTTTCATTCTTATGGAGCCTGCTAGTTTATTTTATTTAGATGTGCTTATTATAAGGCCGTGGGGAAGGAAGTTCTGAGTTCCCAACAAGACTAGCCAAAGGAGATTCATGAGAAAGATTAACACTACAATCCTAGGCAAATTTACATGGGCAAATCTACCTTCCATTGAGGTCAAGCTTTGCTACCATAGCCTAGACCATGAACATTATGCCATACTAACTGACAGTGAAGTAACAAATAGCCCTGTCGGCATCTGAAGAAGTGTGCATGCACATGAAAGCTCATACCAAGAACAAACTTAGTTGGTCTCTAAGGTGCTACTGGAAAGAAATTTTTATTTTGTTTTAACTGACTAGTGCTTGCTTTGTTCTTAGCAAACACGACAAATCTAGTGGCTGGTGCTGAAGGTGAGTTGCAATAAAGACAAGATGGCAGTGAATTCCTTTGGGATTAATTAATTCCAGCATGAGATATTGCAGTGGGTAAATGAGAAGCAAATACATTTCAATAACCCTTCCTCCCCCAAATTCATGATGCCAGCACACCGGTTGCCTTCTTTGATCTATTTTTCTTCCAGTATAATTTTGACATATGAGATGTAATGATGCTCTGGCAAGCTAGCATTTATTGGCAATTTATGTTCTTATGTATGTAATTTTTTTTATTCACCTACTGTAATGGCCTCATAATTATATCCTTCTCCCAGATAATTGAAGAGTTTTTAGAAAGGGGTCGTCACCTCCTTGTGAATTGTGATTTAATTTGCCACATACAACTTGATAGAGATGATAACAACTGCAATTTACAACAACTGGTGAGAAAGGGCACAGGGTTGCCGGAGCATCTTTAAAATACAGCTGGATCTCATCTGATGCAATGGGGAGGTTGATGGATTCTTCACTCACATGTTGACTTAATCATATAAACGTCTTCTTGACTTCACAGAGCAGTTCCAGGGAAAGTTTATTCTAAACATGGCAACAGTAACCAAAGCAGCAATACAGTGGTTGGCTCAAGCAGCGGTTTATTGGATGCCAATCCTGCAAGGAGTATTCAAGCAGTTTAAAGGAAGTTTGAGCAAATGTACGCATTTTGAAATGTTGCACAGTGAAGTAACAGTTACAGGTGGGTAGCCGTGTTGGTCTGCCATAGTCGAAACAAAATAGAAAATTCTTTCCAGTAGCACCTTAGAGACCAACTGAGTTTGTTCTTGGTATGAGCTTTCGTGTGCATGCACACTTCTTCAGATGAAGTGAAGAAGTGAAGTAACAAATAGCCCTGTCGGTAGATGCCAGTTTAAGAAGAAGAAGATGGTGCTGTGCTATGGCTCACCTGTTTTTATATTTGGCACTGCATACAAAGCACTTCCTGCAGTCCTTTACATATTTACCTGGAAGTAAGTCCCACTGAACTTAATGGTGCTTTAAACGGTCAAAGGATTACACTGCAAGAGACCCAGGGCCACCTACACTGTGCTTTGAGAATCAGACTGCATAACCCAGCACCATCATCGCTATAGCAGCCAGGTGAATGAAGAAGAAGAGAAGAAGCGTTTGGATTTGATATCCCGCTTTATCACTACCCGAAGGAGTCTCAAAGTGGCTAACATTCTCCTTTCCTTCCTCCCCCACAACAAACACTCTGTGAGGTGAGTGGGGCTGAGAGACTTCAGAGAAGTGTGACTAGCCCAAGGTCACCCAGCAGCTGCATGTGGAGGAGCGGAGATGCAAACCCGGTTCCCCAGATTACAAGTCTACCGCTCTTAACCACTACATCACACTGGCTCCCAGTACAATTAGTGGTTGCACTGTGTGCTTCAGGAGTATTTATTTGCTTCCACAGTGTTCTGCTTGTAAATCTGTAAACCAAGGATGGGAAGCTGGTGAGCCTTAAGATATTGTTGGACTTCAGCTCACATCAGCTTTAGCCTGTATGACGACTGCTTGGTGATGATGGTAACTACTACACCACACTGGCTCTCTTCAGGCATATTTTACTTACTTGTTTAGAAGAGGGCATTTCAGAAGGCATGGTGAGGTGGAATTTCTGTTGCCTGTTATCAGTGAGGCTAGTGCCACGTATGCATGAGTGCGGCCTGATCACAAAACTGTTAAGAACCAGTTAAGGAGGAACCTAACACTGATGGCTAAACTGAAAATAGGAACTTCAGATAAGGCACAAGGAGGGCCCTGCATGTCCAGAAAAAGAATTGGGTTGAGGTTTCCAAGGATCATGGTTGGATGAGATCTGGTGGGGTGATGGGATGGCAGCAGGTTGGGAAGACGATGACTTATATTTTGCCTGGAAATGGAAAGCTCTGACAGAATCCTTGGACTCTGTCCTGTAATGAAATACCGAATAGAGTCTGAACAATTAGGAATTTGGTTTGAGCCTCTGTACTTGAACCTCCAAAGGGAAATTCTCCCACAGTGGCTTGCCATGCAACCTATTAAAGATGCAGGAGCGCTTTCCTCCTTTTTCATCTTGCCACTCTACCTGAACTTGCAAAAGAAGACATTCAGGCACATCTAAAACTAAAGCAAGAGGAAGGGAAATGCTGTCAATGCAATGGTGCAAAAATTTCTGCCTGCATTGCACACAGGAGACTGGATATTTAGAAAACCGCATTAGCGGAATTAGCTGTCATTTGAAAAATATTATTCATGAAACAAGGACTGCTAAAACTGGAATGCAAATTTGAAAGGTGTTACCCGTGTAAATGCCAGATTGACCGACATAAACTCTGCGACCATACAAACACTGCCACATGTTACTTACATTTATGTCATTGTATTATTATTATTATTATTATTATTATTTATATCCCGCCTTTCATCAAAAGATCTCAGGGCAGTACACAAGAGAAATCTAACAGTTTTCAGACTTTCAAACACAGAGACTCATAATAGGGGCCCCGTATGGAACCGAATATACAACATCTGCAAATTCTTCATAAGGCTTGATGGTATAAAGCTGAAAAAGTGCCAAGCTAATTTTTGTCAGATTGAAATTTGCAGGTGGTTTATTAAGCATACAGGAATTTGCTCCTAAAGGAATCCTTTATCGAATGACTATGTCGGAAATATTTTCTGCTCATTTCCCCACCTGAGATTCCTCAACACTTTGTTAATGCTAAATTTATGTTGGGAAGCCTCCGAGAGCAGAGTCACATCTGGCATATGGTAATTTGATTTTTTATTTATTTATTTTAAAAAGTGACACAATCTTTAAAAGTTGCAGAAAAGCTGGCGAGTCCTTTGCCACTCTTATGACTATGGAAATATCGCTTCCTTGTAATAAATAGAAACCCCGGGAAATTCTAGTGTTGACACTGACTCAAAAGTAGAGACTCTGTGTGATGCATGAGATGTAGATTTATCTGGATGGATGCACTCTAGGAACATGATTCTTGAGGAGCAGGTGTATATATCTTTCCAAAGTTAAATGAGGAGAGAAGCAGATTTCTCTTTTCCAAAGAAATACTTGCAAATATGAACACCATTTTAGTAACGTCTTGCTATCAAGATATTCCCTAGCAATTAAGCATCCCTAGGAATTGAAGCTCTGTTTGAAGGTGGGCGCAGCAGGGATGAGTCTGCTAGCTCTGCCCTCTCCATCCTCATTTATGTCTCCTTCCACAAGTTGGAAGGCAACTGTCTGCAGCAGGGAGACTTCTGCATTTGTGGAGGCTCCCTGTACATTTTGGAACCCTGCAAAGTTCCTTGATGCTCAAATGACATCCAAGCAGCAGCACAGTGGATGGTTTTCAGGGAGGAAACAATTTGAGGAAAATATGTTACTCTCTTACTCCTGCATGACAGTCCTCATTTGGATTCCCGCCCCTTTCATGGCTTAAAAATAAGGAGAATCCAAATTATGAGATTCAAAGATGCATTTAGCATCATAGGTAGTTTATTTTAGTGCAGGTATAGGCAAACTCGGCCCTCCAGATGTTTTGGGACTACAACTCCCATCATCCCTGGCCGCCACTGGTCCTGTTAGCTAGGGATGATGGGAGTTGTAGTCCCAAAACATCTGGAGGGCTGAGTTTGCCTATGCCTGTTTTAGTGGGTGTTTCTGCTTTCCTTTTACAGCAAACTTGCTGAAAGAAGTGTGCTGAAAGTTTATTTATTTTATTTATTTCATAAAATTTACATACTGCTTGCTTACAAAGAAAGAAAGAAAGAAAGAAAGAAAGAAAGAAAGAAAGAAAGAAAGAAAGAAAGAAAGAAAGAAAGAAGCCCCAAAGACTATGGTGTAAGACAACAGCAAACACATTTCCTCTTAGGAAATAGTGATGTTTTGACTAATATAAGAAGGTCAAGTTACTGGTGTGATCTTGAAGAACAGATCACCATTTAAATACATTAAAAAAAAGTTGCCCACTATCTTAGGAATCACAGCAAGGTTTTAGCATCTCGTTCATACAGATTGGGCTATTAGGCTTACTCTTAGCAGCATAACAAATGTAATAAACTGTAAAGGTGTTTTAAAGTAGTCAGAACCTGTCAAATGCATAGTTTAAAATGTGAAATGGTGATTTCGGAATAAGCTTTGCGTTCTGAAACAACTGGTGCCCTGCAGGATAATGGCCAATCAGTTGGTATTATTTTTGAGTGTTGGCAGGATCATCAATCATATTAAATGCTAATGTTTAACACTCTGAGCTCCAGCTAGGAAATGGAACAGATGACAAATGACCATTTCACTTGAACATAGTTCAACTTTCTATCAGCTTTATGTAACTGTTTTGATATTGTGGGAGATTAGAAGAGACAAATGTGTCACAGCAGTAGAAGTCATTTGCTTCTGGATAGCCAGATGTGGCTTTGTTCTTTTAAAAAAAAGAAGGAAGGATTTAAATATATATGCTAAACCATAGATTATATTTATAACATTTTCACACTTAACTATGAAGTACACAGTGCTTTTCTTTGACAGCAGCATTCGTCAACCTGGTGCCCTCCCGATGTTTTGAATTGCAAGTGCCACCAGTGTTGGCTGGAGCTATATGGTGCTATAGTCCAAGACATCAGGAGGCCACCAAATTCACGGAGGCTATTTTAGACATACAGTTCTGGAGGCTATCCAGAAAAAGGCATCCTGTGCCAAGAGGTAAGGGTGGAGAGAGAGAGAGAGAGAGAGAGAGAGAGAGAGAGAGAGAGAGAGAAGCTGTGAGCAGGTTATCAAAGTTTATTCATTGGGGGGAAAAACACCACAACCACATATTTGCTTTCCAACCACAGGCCATGCAGGTGGCTTCTATAATTCCTTATCCAGGACTGTCCACAAAATGTCACACCTTTAAAACGTCTTCGTGTCACAGTTTTTTTCATTCAAACATAGATACATCCATCCATCATGCACAGACATTATAATATCTGCAGGGTAGATTTACTGATAATTTGTTTATTACCAGTTCAACTCATGTCCATAGTTATTGCTACTCAAAGACCCTTCGTATCTTATATCTAAAGAGGCTTATCCAGCCTTAGTGACTCTTGCATCTAGAGAACCAAGATAAAGTATCAACTTCTGTGTGGCCGCAGTAGTGGAATACATGTGCAAAACTGGGACTCATGATGCTGAATAAAGGACAAGTGTGTAAAGTCAAAGGTGAGCTGCTCTGGAAGCTGTGCTTGCGCCATATTGGTAGTCAAGATAACCCCACGGTTAACTGGTAGTTGCTGTAGCAATGAGCTCATATATGTTTATACATGCCTGCTTTGATAACTAATTGGGTCTGAGATACTGGGTTCTAAGCCCAGAAAGGGGAAGCATAGGTAATGTTTTGGGTATTGACCACCTGGGTTCCCATCTAGTTAGGCAATGTGACATATACTGCTTAACTATATAAAGAATGTTACAGGTAGGTAGCCGTGTTGGTCTGCCATAGTTGAAACAAAAAATAATAATTTTTTAAAATTCCTTCCAGTAGCACCTTAGAGACCAACTAAGTTTGTTCTTGGTATGAGCTTTCATGTGCACACACACTTCTTCAGATACACTGAAACAGAAGTCACCAGACCCTTATATATAGTGAGAAACAAACAGGCCAAACCCTACGCCAAAGGATAAATGGACACAAATCTGACATCAGGAATCACAAGACAGAGAAACCAGTAGGAGAACACTTCAGTCTCCCAGGACATTCTATACAAGATCTCAAAGTAGCTGTCTTATTACAAAGGAATTTCAGAAATAGACTGGAAAGAGAAGTTGCTGAATTGCAACTTATTACCAAACTTAAAACCATGGAGAGACCTGGTCTGAATAGAGACATTGGATTCTTATCTCATTATACATGACAAAGCTATTTTTAGCCACATCACCCCTTGCTCTTTCCTGTAAGACCAACTGCAGTCGTTAACAGGTTTTTCACACCCATCAGCCAATCACACATTCCCACCACCCTTCTGAGTAATACCCCTCCCCACCCTCTCACTATATATAAGGGTCTGGTGACTTCTGTTTCAGTGTATCTGAAGAAATGTGCATGCACACGAAATCTCATACCAAGAACAAACTTAGTTGGTCTCTAAGGTGCTACTGGAAGGAATTTTTTCATTATTTTTTATATAAAGAATGTATACACTTTGGGCTGGGTGCAGACAAGCTATCTCTTTGCCGCAGGACCTGCTTGCTGCAGTGCCCATACTGCATCTCTGGAAGAGAAGACAAGGAGGACTGGCAGGCTGCTTTTGCTGTAAGCCTATATTATTCTTTAATAAAGCATTCAAACTGGCCATTCTCATGTCCTTGGCTCATATTCTGGCATCCTGGCAGATCTCGAACCCTCATAAGCTCTATAGCTCTGGGGTCTGTGTGCAGTACACAACAACAAGGTATCATGTTACACCAGCACTTGATTCTGTGCTTAACCATTGATGTACAACATAATATAGCACTAAAATTTTATTCCTGCTTCCCATTGCTTTTTCTTTCTGGGCCACTATGTTTGATCATACAAATGCTTGATCATAAATGAAAACAGTGCTTATGTCAGCCATAAATTTTGTATTAGAGACCTGTAGCAGAAGATCTGGCTGGAGAATTCCAACGAATATATGAAATTTTGTTCCTTGCGGTTGCAACCTGTATGTTTGGTCTCCTGGGCGGGTCCAATATCCTCTCACCTTCAAAACATCCTTTCCACTCAAATAGCACAGAGCTACTCTAATCCTAAGAGATTTTCCCTTCTCCCAGTTTGCCCATCCAGCCACTGTTGGTAGGTGATCAACTTAGAAACTTCTTCTCAGAAGCTCAGTATAGTGTGCATTGTAGTAGGGATGTGTAGCTATTGTGCAGATGTAGATTTTTTGGGCTGTATAGCATTCTTTACCTAGTAGTGATGTGGGCTAAGTAAGTTACTTGTTTTGTAAGAAAAACTAGTCAGAGGAACCAAATTGTAGAAACTGCAGCTTGTGATAGCTAGCTAGTTCACATATCACCAGATATGAAGCAGTCATTGCCATGTCCAAAGGCAGGATATTTTATGAAGCCAGGAGGGCATTTTCAGCTGCAATTAGTCTCACATTCCCCATCTTGGATGAGGTAGTAGCATATACTGCTGAAATTTCTAACTGGGGGAATAAATATGGTCTATCAAGTCAACAGATATTCAAATCAAGTTCAGTATAGACTTTTTCCTGATTTGGGGAATTATAAATCTCTGAAAGTTGGTGTAAAAACCTCTAGCTAGAAGCAATAAATCCTTCCAGAACTCTATAAACCATGCAAAATAGATTTCCACCATTGCAAACTTGAATCTAAATTTACAAACTTAGAGCGTGATTAAATACAATCTATGAGTAGGGTGAGAATAAAGTAGCTAGCATTTCACTTACATACCCATTCCCTTTATTTCTCAGTTACCACATTAGTGCCCTGTTAGGCCTAACTCTCAACCATTCAGGGAGGGGGGAGTCATCTGATTGAATGCTCTATGCTAAATTTCTCCACGTAGAAAACTACAAGTCAAGAAGGGTTCCGGTTCCAGTTTAGCTTTATTCCTGATACATTGGTTCTTTATCTGACCCAACCCCCACAGAGCAACTTTAACCCACCTGTCAGCAACATGACAAAGCGGACCAAGTTTGGCCCATGGCCCAGAGGTTCGCCACCCTCCTTATAGGCAAGCTGCATACCTTATAGCAGGGATAAAGAACCTCGGGCCTGGGTGCCAAAGGTGTCCCTCTAGGTGGCTCCATCAAACTCTTGTAACTCTCTCTAGTCAGACCCTCTTACGCCCATACTATCCATCTTTTTCAGACCCAAAACTGGGACATGTGTCTTCCATGTGCATCATGTGACTTGCACCTCACTCTTGCCCCCCCCCAAGAGCTTTTGGGGGATGCGAGCTCAGTGCAAGAGTGTGTGAGACTGCAGTATCCAAAATGGCCACCACGATCTCACATGAAAAAACAAGCTGTCCTTTTTTTCCTGGGGCACTTGGCAGGTATGTACGCCTCCTCACCCCCCCCCCACAGGTCTTGCTTCCTGGGGTTTTTATTTTTTGGCTTGGCTAGAATGTATTCTAGAACACTGATAGTTATTTTTGCTCGCCTAGATGGAGAATGTCAGGACGAGGGGGAGTCAGCGAGGGAGAGGAACCTTGGCTACTGTACAAAGATAAAATTTACATTAATTGATCCAACCGTTTCTGCCTCTGGTCTCGCCCAACACTGTAGTCCCCAAAACTTTGCCCAGAAAGGAATGTGATCTTCCAGCTGAAAAAGGTTCCCCACTCCAGCCTTAGAGGATGAGATGTATGTAAGTCTCTTTGCCTTGGCACTGGATGTGCTTTGGAGCTGTTAGCGGATGAAAATTGTATGCCCAAACCAAATGAAATAGCAAAATGTTCTCATTTCTTTATGAGGCAGCAAGGTGCCTGAGGACGTCCGGATGCATGTGTTAGTTACTGTATTAAGGACACAAGAAGCAACTTGTAATTTTGTGGAGATAACAGACTGTCTTATCAGAGGCAGAATTGTACATGGGACAAAAGATCAGCATCTCTCTAACTGATTGTTTGAAAAAGCAGATTTAACACTCAATTGTTGACTGGAAATAGGCAGGGAAGCAAACGTTTCTAAAGATAGAATATCAGCAGGCACACCAGAGATGGAGGTGCATGCTGTCCAGTGACTGTCAGGATGCCAGCGGGAGTGGAAGATGCAGCCTAGTGAAAGGGCACCCAGGATCAGGGGCATACATTGTGGAAGGAAATGATGGAAAGAGAATGAACGAACGCCCAGCATGTAGACAGCTGTGCAAAGGAACCTCGGAGAGTAACAGTGAGAGGGATGCAGAAGAACGGTGATGAGTCTGAAAGCTGTGAGGATGTACTAAGCTTGACTTGGGGATGACCAATCATGATGACCACACAGTGGGACATTAGATACATAGCCCATGACACTCTATGCCATTACAACAACAACAACAACAACAACAACAACAACAACAACAACAACAAAATAACACCATTCTGCTTTCAACTGAATTGTAAAGACAGCTGCAATATACTGTCATGGATAATAATTCACGAAAAGGTGGACCCTGAACCAGGTGACCAACTGTTTATCAAGCACAACAAGAGTACCCTGGAACCTGTAGGCAAGTGCAGACTAAGGACTTGACACCCTTCCCCCCACTCCCCCCAAAAATAAGCTGCATCACTTAGAATTTGTTATTGTGGGGAAAGAGGACCACAAACCACTCCTCAAACATGCAACTACAGCATGTGCTGTACCATTGAGCTACAGCATGAGACTCTTAATCTCAGGGTTATGGGTTTGAGTCAAGTTGGGGGGGAAATACCCACATTGCGTGGGGTTGGACTAAATAACCCTTGTGATCCCTTCCCGCTCTATGGTTCCTATGTGGCACTGTCAGGGGTTTTTGTTGCATTTAACTTACTCTTTGAGGTGGCCAAAGGGTATTTGGAATTGTCCCTTCTTACAATCTATAAATCATCTCACCTGTGGCCTGCAGCCTTCCCAGGTGCCCCTAGTAAAATAAAAGTCCAAGGAAGGTATAATCATGAGGTAACTTCTCCCATGCAGCTTTTTCAGATCAGGAAGTCAGGGATGTTGCAGAATGCTACAGAAATGTTTCTGCACACACTACTGTTGCTCACCTAACAGTGATAAGGTAAGCCAAAGACCCTAAACTGAACAAAATTCTAATGAATTTCCTAAACTGAACAAAATTCTAATGAATTTCTCAAGTGCCCATAGAATTAGGCAGATAAATGGATGTCTTTTTCACAGGGAAAGAAAACTTTTTGAGAAACTGGAGGACATATTTCAGCACATCACTAGCGTATGCACAAATGGACTTTGCTGTGGTTCTGAGCAGATGTGCAGCAAATATCTTAACCCAACTATGCTGGTCCTTGAGAAATTTGTACAGGCAGCAATGTGATGTCTCAATCTGGCAATTAAGTTTGTATTAACTGACAAGGAGAGGTCTGTGCACTTGGATTTGCCCTCTTTTTTTCAGGGCAAGGTGGGGAATAATTATAGTCTGGGGTATAGGGGAAAATTCTTCAGATACTGTTTTATAACTTCTCAGAAACTCTTGACAGCAGTGGGGATAAAGTGCACATGAAAGGGTCTCGTGGAATTCCGGAGGGAATCCATCAGAGCCAGCTTTTATTAAATTTAGCACCAACTGTATTTCTTATGGAGTTATTTTCTTCTCCAGGGATAATTTGTCAGAATCCGACAGCCTATTCTTTTCCTCCCTGCTTGTAAATACCCTGTGTGTTCTCCATCACTTGCCAACTGGTCTGAAGTGCATAGAGGATCATAAAAATGAGCAAAAGGCTCATTAAAGACCAAGGGACACTTGGGGTTCTTCCCCCCACCATATTTCATGATGTCAATTGGGCCCCTCCTTCCTCATATTTGTCATGTCGAATAGCTAAAACCCAGCCATCCATTTTACGTGGCGTAACACTACTTCTGCGAGATGCTGACAGTCACGATAATGTAAAATATCTGACAACGGCGATATTAAGAAATGCCCCGGTGATTGAATTCCATTTTCTGGATTTGGATGGCATTTTCAGTTTTACTTACTAAGGATTAGAATAGCCATCTTATTCCGTCAGAAAGGCCTAGAGATGCTAAACTGCCTCGTGGCGCCCAAGAAAAGTATCAAACAATTGAATTGCAAATGAAACTGACAGGTACAGCAGCTCTTGGCAGCTGTGCTGAGCTGAACGCCACACCTTTCATTACTGACTGACATTTGGTCAATAGGCCCTGCTTAAAAAGCTCCGGCCAGATTCTCTGCAAGTATAGAAAATGGAAGCTATGCTCTGTATTTCACATACAAGTATATAATACAGAGTGGTAGCTATGGCTCCAGCATTTTCTCTAAGCAGTAATGCTTCAGTGTTTTTGTGTGTCAATTTGCAAATGTCAGACAATTAGAAGTGAAAAGTTCTTCCACCTCTTTTTTTTTTTTTAACCAAACCAACAACACGTCATTGTTTACACCCTGGAAAAGAACATGTCTTGAGGAATCATTGTCAAAATTATAAATAGACTTTGTTGTCAGATTTCTCTAGGTCACTAGAATTTCATGCTTCTGTACTAAAATAATATGGTCTTTGGGGACTTTGGATATGCTACATTGAAGTTTTCATACTCCCAGCTGGACCACTGAGGGGTGCTGAGGGGTGAGGACTGGCACTATTATATGGGGCTCAGTTTTGCTCTGGAGGTTGTTTGAATGAATTTTCTGCATCAATGCTGCTCATAGTCTGGTATTAAGGTGACTCCATATGCAGCCTCTTGATGCCCTGCCCAAGAATTCTCCAGCGCTAACAACCGGCCTCAGGTGTCAGTCACTATTACCTGATGCCTCTCTGTATACCATGCCACTGTGGCCTTCAGCTGCTCAAGAGATGAACAACAATAATAGTAGAGACATTTACTTTAAAAACTGCCAATTCCCAGAAGAAGAAGAAGAAGAAGAAGAAGAAGAAGAAGAAGAAGAGGAGGAGGAGGAGGAGGAGTTTGGATTTGATATCCCGCTTTTCACTACCCGAAGGAGTCTCAAAGCGGCTAACATTCTCCTTTCCCTTCCTCCCCCACAACAAACACTCTGTGAGGTAAGTGGGGCTGAGAGACTTCGAAGAAGTATGACTAGCCCAAGGTCACCCAGCAGCTGCATGTGGAGGAGTGGAGACGCGAACCCAGTTCCCCAGATAACGAGTCTACCGCTCTTAACCACTACACCACACTGGCGCCATTGAACAATTTTTTGCTAAAGTTATTTGGAGTTCTGTACTTCATTTTCATTGAGAACAGCATAAATTTAACAGCCAGTGTTGTAATTCATGTTAACTTAAACTTCCACCAACTCTAATGAGAATTTTTGTCATGTCTCTAGGGCAGGGTGAAATTGTGAGTTTCTGCAACAACATACGTAATCACTGAAATGCATGCTCCCCACTCAGCTGAATGGTTGCTTTTTACTTCAAGAAAACTCATGGCCATGTAAAAGGCACAAATATAAGCTGGGGGACATCTGGATTGAAGAGGATCTAGGGCTCTTAGTAGACCACAAACTTAACACGAGCCAACAGTGTGATGCAGCAGCAAAAAGGGCTAATGCTATTCTAGGCTGCATCAACAGAAGTAATAGTGTCCAGAGCAAGGGAAGGAATAGTACTGCTCTATTCTGCTTGGTCAGACCACACCTGGATTATTGTGCCCAATTCTGGGCACCACAATTTAAGAAGAACATTGAGAAGCTGTGCAGTGGAGGGCGACCAAGATGATCAAGGGTCTGGAAACCAAGCCTTATGAGAAATGGTTGATGGAATTGGATATGTTCAGCCTGGGTAAGAGAAGACTGAGAGGAGATACCGGTACTACTGAGAGGTGCTACTGGAAGGATTTTTTTATTTTTTATTTTGTTTCGACTACGGCAGACCAACATGGCTACCTACCTGTGAGAGGAGATATGATAGCCATATTCAATTATCTCTATCAGATGGAAGATAGAGCAAGCTTGTTTTATCCTGCTCCAGAGGATAGAGCCCAAACCAGTGGCTTCAAGTTACAGGAAAGCAGCTTCCAACTAAACATTAGGAAGAACTTTCTGACACTGAGAGCTATTCAACAGTGGAATGGACTCCTTTGGTGGTGAACTCTCCTTCCAAGTAGATTTTTAAGCAAAGGTTGGATGACCATCTGTCATGGATGCATTAGTTGAGATGCCTGTATTGCAGGGACTTGGACTAGATGACCCTGGGGGTCCCTGCCAACTCTAGAATTCTATGATTCTATGAGTACCATCATCAGCAGTCACTAGCCACAATCCCTGGAATGCTGTAGTTCTGTTTCTGAGGGCCTTTCCAAACATGGTTTGATATGTGTCCAAAAACTGATGAGGCCCGTCCTTCTGGAGCAGGAGAGACTCTGACATTCAAATACAATATGATGTTGCTATGGAATGTTGACTTCCACCCCTCCAACCATTAGTGTCATGTGGGTCATTTTTATGGTAATTTGTTCAGAACCTATTCAGTATTGCTTCTGACATCATAATAGTGACTGATGAGTCCCTCTTAATACAGCCTGCATATGATTTTGAGGTGCTTAAATGGCTTCAATTTAGATATCCCTCTTCCTTAGCCCTGCTCAGTCTTTGGCAGCCATCTCTTGTTTTTCAGTCTACCCTTTGACATCAAGGCTACCTCCCACATTTCGTCGGGTGATAATATTTCACTGCCAGTTTATCAGGATAGCACTGTGCATTAGTCCCATGAGGTAGGGGAGAGTTCCACACCTACTGGAATAAGAATTTATGGCTTCTGGTAGATGTGGAAACTTCCTAGAATGAATTCAGGACTAGATAAAGTCCAGCAGGTTCTGAACCTCCTCTGAAAGTCCAGAGATTGTTCTCTGGTGTAGGGAGAAGGAGAAAGTTTCCCTCACTGCATCAGAAGCCGTGGGGCATGTGGACAACTGGGTTGCTCTATTGAGCCACCTTACATCCGCTGGGTGTCTGATCCAGTTAGGAATAGGTCCCTTCCCAAGCTGGAAGATGATCCGGAAGGATTTGAGGCACCCACCTTGTCTGCAGTAAATTCTTCTTCCTAATTCTGATACCTCTCCAGTTCTGTGAGACTTGTTTATTGACTGCTCATTGGATTCAAAACATTCCATCTTGAGATACACTCTACATCCCAGGATGAAAGGGCTGTGATGGAGCAAGTTGCCAGTAGAAACATGGTATAAAACCCTCAATGTGGAATGAATCCATCCTTCCATCCATTTCTTTGCAACAAAAATCTGTGAAGACCCTGATGAATTTCTTTTCCTGCTACACTTGTTGAAAATTTGCAATGGCAAATACTTAGCAGAAAAGAAATACCCTAAATTTAAGGGGTGGACAGAACTGTTTCCCTGAGTCTATTCCTCACCTTTTTTCCAGAACAAATCTGCTTCATTTTTTATTGAAATTATAGTATCTAATTTTATTCAATTGTAAACTCAGCTTGTCACATTTCTGAATCAGTCTACTTAAAACAAAAACAAAAAACCATCCTCACATTTGTTGTAGTGAAAATTTCTCCTACCATATACGTTATTCTTTACAATTTTCTCCAATATACACATTTTTACAAGCTATTTCCCCTCATATAATGCATTGTGTATGTTATTTTCATTCATGCATGCATTTTATGCATACTTTCCACTAATATACACATTTTTGTACACTTTTGTACAAAATTCAGAGAAATTTGAGAATTCTGAAGAATCCTTGTATTACAGTTTGTGTATTGTTTCAGGAAGTGTGCAATAGGTGGGCTCACATGAAAACGTGAATCAGAACTAAGTTCTCAGCCAACCCCACTATTGTCTCCATCTTTTCATCGTCTTTTGAATATGGAGTTACTGGTACATAAGAGAGACCTAATATTTAATTGATCTGGAAACCTCTGTTTTCTATTTGGATAGAATCTACCTTTACAGGCAAAAGCCATCCCTTTCTAACACACACAATCCTGATAGATCATGAAACGCGAACTTGCTCACTGCTCAGTCATCATGTGTCCTCTACCTTTTAGAGACTCAGAGGACTGTTCTCTTATGTTTTGCTCTGATTGTCACCGACATACAAATAGCTAAAGTAATTCAGGTGAGCCACTGAAACTGTCTTGTTCTTCCAAAACATGTACGCTGCTTGACTCTCCACTGCCAGTCAGGTTGTTTCATTACTGGCATTTTTGTAAAACATTTCTACTTTGAATTAGCTGACTTTGCAGGAAAATAGCCTACATAGCTAATGAAGAGTCTTTCTCTTTTCAAAAGGGGGAGGGGAAAGAGAACTTGTCATTCACATTATACATTTATTAATTGGAATACAGTGGTACCTCAGGTTACATATGCTTCAGGTTACATACTCCACTAACCCAGAAATAACGCTTCAGGTTAAGAACTTTGCTTCAGAATAAGAACAGAAATCATGCTCTGGCGGCACAGCAGCAGAGGGAGGTCCCATTAGCTAAAGTGGTGCTTCAGGTTAAGAACAGTTTCAGGTTAAGAACGGACCTCCGGAACAAATTAAGTTCTTAACCCGAGGTACCACTGTAATGTGATCACCAAGCTAAAACACTTTTTAAATGTACCACTTCAAAGCCATCCTCCATTTGCACATCTGAATCTTCCAACCAGAATGTATAATATTTATCTCTGTGAAATTCATTTTGTTAGGTGTTTTTTTTTTGGGGGGGGGGGTTGCCCAATTCTTCATACTGCCAAAGTATCTTGGATTCTATTTTTGACTGCTACCTTACCTGGTTTTTGGTTTTTGTCCTCTGCAGTTCTGATGAGTATTCCCTCTGCTCCTTTGTCCTAGTAAGTTATAATGATGTCAGACAACATCAGGCCCAAGACATAAACCTGCAGCACACATTGGCCACTTTTCTCTAGCTTGATGAAAAGCCATTGGTGAGCAATCTTTGGGCACAGTCCATCAAGCAGCTACAAATCTGCCTAACATCATCTAGCCCATTTTTCACCAGCTCACCAACATGCATATCATGGGAGACTTTGTCAAAAGCTTTGTTGAATCAAGATATACTATGTCCACAGCTCTCCCCTGTTCTACCAGACTAGCAACTTGATCAAGGAAGAGAGATAATTCTAGTCTGGCATGGCTTGTTCTTAAGGAACCAGTTACAGGGTTAGTTCTTAAGGAACCAGTTACAGGGTTAGTTCTTAAGGAACCAGTTACAGGGTTACCAGGGTTAGTTCCTTGTTATCAGGGTTTTGTTTCTAAAGGCACAAAACCTAATTGCTTAAATATCTGTTCTAGAACCTGTGCCAAGATGACCAGTCAGTAGCTGCTTTGATATTTTTTCTCCTTTTTGAATTTGGGGGAATCTGCTCACCTCCAGTCTCGCTTCTTACAAGAATGTCCAAGGCTCTGAGATCGCATATGCAAGTTCTTTTAGCAGACCCCCCAAAGTGATACCACTATTATTTCAATCTCCTTTTATTTTTACCACATGGTTCCAACTGATTCGTGGATTTCCTCTCAAATACAGTATGCACATCCTTGATGTATGATGTAGCTCCTCCTCCCTTTTTTGTTCCACCTTTTCCTTCTAAAAAGACCTTCAGTCCCTACAATTATTATTAGATTCCATCCAGTATTTCCATACTATGTGCATTGATAGAAACAATGGAGTATTGATAGAGACCCCGGAGTATATATCCTGACTGCACTCTTTCTCCTTCTCCTCTCCTTTTCAATTTATATCTCATCCTTCCTCCCCTAAGGAGCCCATACCACCATCCCAGTTTCACTTACACTCCTGTACATGGAGTCATACTGTGTTCTAGGATTTGATCCCTTCCCCCACAGGAACTGGTTGAATATTGTCTGCCTTACTCCAAACAGCATCAAGGAAGTTTAAAATAATAAAAACACTAAAATAAAATAATACATGATAAAACCAACAAATCAACATGATGAAGCAGAAAATCCAGACAATAAAAATCAAAATGAAGTAAAAAAGAAACAGGTGAAAACACCAATGAAATATTTTATTTTATTTTATTAAAACACAAGAGGGGGGGACACAAACTTTGCCTGATGTCTAAAGGAAAATTATACCGGTGCTAGGTGGAAACACCTAGCAAGAGTTATGTAGTTTGGACACCATGACAGATTAACTTTTGAATGCGGAGCATTCTGAGAAGAGCTTTGGAAGAAAATATTAATAAGCAAGTATATACATGTGGTAGAGATGGCCCTTTAGATGTATTCATTTAAAATACAGTAGTCTGATATCTCTGTCATGATTAATTTTCATTTTCAAACCACCACACAATTTAGATTGTCATATAATAACGGGAACATTTGATTCCTAAGCCTGGGGGAATCAATATAATGCATATTAAAAGTGACATTCTGATAAGCCTATGCTTACATAATGCTTAATTGTGATTTCTTGTTGTTGTTTTCTAAATACCTAAACCATTGCTAGAGGTTAGCTACAAACCAGGCTGTAAAATCAAAGTTTCAGATTAGTTTACAAATTGTGGTTTGGGTAAACCATGGTTAAAGGTAAAGGGACCCCTGACCATTAGGTCCACTCGTGTCCGACTCTGGGGTTGTGGTGCTTATCTCGCATTACTGGCCAAGGGAGCCGGCGCACAGCTTCCAGGTCATGTGGCCAGCATGACAAAGCCGCTTCTGGCGAACCAGAGAAGCACATGGAATTGCTGTTTACCTTCCCGCTGGAGCGGTACCTATTTATCTACTTGCACTTTGACGTGTTTTCGAACTGCTAGGTTGGCAGGAGCTGGGACTGAGCAATGGGAGCTCATCCTGTTGCGGGGATTCGAACCGTCAACCTTCTGATCAGCAAGCCCTAGGCTCTGTGGTTTAACCCACAGCACCACCTGGGTCCCAAACTATGGTTAAGCTGTAGTAAACAAACAAACCATGGTCAAATCAGCTCCTGGTTTCCATTTCTTCTGCTGCTTCCTTCTTCCTGGCCTTTGAGCCTTGACATACACAGTAGGGGGCAGTCATGGGCCAACCACTTATTGTCTCTTCTACGTATCGTATCTGAAGAAGTGTGCATGCACACGAAAGCTCATATCAAGAACAAACTTAGTTGGTCTCTAAGGCGCTACTGGAAAGAATTTTTTATTTTATTTTGTTTTGACTATGGCAGACCAACATGTCTACCCACCTGTAACTTCTCTTCTACAGTTGAATAAGGCAGATCAGTAGCACTTGAGCTGGCTCAAATGAGGCTGGGTAGTGAAATGAGAAAAAGATGACCAATTGTCCATCATTTTGCCTCCTTTAAGCTTCATAGGCTGTCTCGGGAGCTTGCAGGGGATTAAAGAATCCTTCTAGATTCCTTCAATCCCATCATTTACTTCATATTCCATCTGAAAATGTCACAGCAATCAGTCCAAGCCTGCCCCTCACCATTGTAGGGTGAAGAACTGAATACAATGTATTCAGCTGCAACTCTACCCTCTCCCAAAACACCAGACCTCTCAAGAACAATCTATATTTCTTATTACTCATAGAATCAATATATATTACAACAGACGATAACTATATATGTAAAATAGCCCATTCCAAAGTATTAAATTATTTTAATGGAAATATTTCTGTGTGTATAGCACTATTGTATTTATAGGTCCCATTCCAAAAATTAATCAGTTTATTACATTTCTCATCAAATGAGTGAGTTGTTTGTCTTCTCCTTGTGTCATATTTATTTATTGCTTTGATAGTTTCCCAGAAACAGTAGGTGAGTCACATTTCTTAGCAAAATCTTTTTTTAATGTATTATGAACCATTTCCTGATTTGTTCTTGATCAGAATTATTATTAATAATAGCTCCGTACATACTGAGTACATTCGTACCTTGGTTCTCAAATTTAATTCATTGAGTCCATTTGACTCCCGGACCGTTCAAAAACCAAGGCGCGGCTTCTGATTGGCCTCAGGAGCTTCGGGTTCCAAAAAACGTTCACAAACCGGAACACTCACTTCTGGGTTTGTCACATTCGGGAGCCTATTTGTTCAACAACTAAGGCATTTGACTACCAAGGTATGACTGTACACAAGCACTACTCCCTCTGGTTAAACAATACAATCTCCCCGAGAATCCATGCTGGAGATTGAACCTAGGACTTCTTGTGTGCCAGGCCTGTGTTGTTTTTTAAACTGAGCTACAGCTTTATATTGGGGTTCATTCATTTTCTGGCTACATGTCTCAGACTGTGAGGCAGAAAGAATAAAAGGGGCATTCCATCGTTAAGGTCATAGGAGAAGAAGAGTTTGGATTTGATATCCCGCTTTTCACTACCCGAAGTAGTCTCAAAGCGGCTAACATTCTCCTTTCCCTTCCTCCCCCACAACAAACACTCTGTGAGGTGAGTGGGGCTGAGAGACTTCAAAGAAGTGTGACTAGCGCCCAAGGTCACCCAGCAGCTGCATGTGGAGGAGCGGAGACACGAACCCGGTTCCCCAGATTACGAGTCTACCAGTCTTCACCATTACACCACACTGGCCACAATGAATGATAAAAATCATCAGGTTTGAGGTCATGTGGTCCAATTGCTTGCTCAATGAGGGATCTGCAATGTGGCATGCAACATGTAAAATTGTATGATGTTTTATGATAACAATAAATTAAATAATTAACAATCTGCTGTCTTTTATGACATGCTAAGTCTGCTGCCTGAGGCAGATGACTCATCCTGCCTAAAGGTAAAGCCAGCCCTGAGGTATTCTATCTCTATGTGATTAAAACCATATGCAGGTCAGTTGGAGTTGCACATGCTCGCCCCATGTCCGCTAATATGTCCGTTCCACTGCTTTCCATGTGTTTTGGGGGTGGGGGTCTGAAGGAAGGCGTGCCCCCAAATACACATAGGCTGTCCCTGTGAGCTCCAACCCAGCATACTCTAATCTCTTTAAAAGCCATTTTAAGTTTAGTTGTCCTACCCACATTGTGTTGCAGTGAATTCGCTGAGTTAAATATTGTGAAAACATGATGTGGAAATATTTTTGGGATGCACTCCTGCTATAATGTCTGTTTTTTATTTAGAGAGAGAGAGAGAGAGAGATGAAAAATAAAGAGTCACGATTTCAATTTACCAGGGAAGTTGACACTTGGGGTACTTGACAAAATTCAATAAAGTGAAATCTGCTTTCTAAGATCTTAATATGAAATGCTGTAAAAGCACTTACAAATATCACATGTTTAAAAGAGGGGGGATGAGATAAGGGTGCAAAACACAATAAGGGAAAAGAAGAGTTGATTATAGAAAAGGGCAGGGTGTTTTTTAAAGGCAGGAAGGGAGAAGAAAGAAAAACACAAAATTATCTGTTGATTAATGTGGCCACTGTGTTCACGGGTAGCTACACATCTGATTTCAGCTTTATATGAAACTTTATATTAAAATGATAAGCAAAAAGCTTCCCTGGTGCCCATTCTGTCCAGAAGGCAAGTGAATAGGAAGTTATCAGTATATCCAATTGTGTAATGAATGTTGCTTCTGGCATGTTACAACTGTTTTGAGAAAGTATTTCATAGGTAGGGAAGGGGAAGGGAGGAAATCCTAATATTAATATGTCTAATTAAACTGAGACTGTACCCAGAGGTGGCTGGTGCTCACTAGACCTGGTGGAGCTGCTGGGAGGTTACAATAGTGTGGCCAGTGAGTGGTTATAGGAGTGTGGCCAAATTGTTCTGATGTTCTCACCATCCTCCTCCCTTACAAGGCTACTGTGGACTCTTAACACTGCAATTTTATAAACAGCATGTAACTAAACTGAAAAGTGTCATATTTTGGTTCCGAGTGGGTCCCAGTTGCCACAATTTCTCAGGGCATTTCTTTTGACAGGGAATTTCCCCTCTCTCCCAATCCTCATTAATTCCCCACAATGAACTGAAAATCCTCCCCTCCAGTTACGCCCTTTTTATTCGACTTGGTCCTGGTTTACATTTTGGGAAAGCAAAATGCAGATTTAGTTGCCATTCATGTTTTCATCTAGACTCTGCGGCTTAGGTTTATGCTGTCCTGTTTTAAGCAGAAACTATGCCTATATGACTGAATTAGGTCAGTTAACTTTCAGGGGTTTAAGCTCTTGTTCACGGACTGGGGTGGGGAGGAAGGTAAGGTGGATATTGACTCTAAAAGCCTGGTAAGCCAAATCAGAATCATTCATAGAGGGACCACAAGGGTCATCTAGTCCAACCCCCTGCAATGCAGGGGTCTTTTGCACAACATGGGACTCAAGCCCAGGACCCTGAGATTAAGAGTGTCTCGTGCTTTACTGACTCAGTTATATCATTCCTAAATTTCTGAGCATGCCCAGAGCTGTTTCTTTGCCTAGCCATCTACTGAGCTGCAGAGCCACATTCAGTTAAGAACTAGGTAGTTCTCTCACCCCCCCCCCGAGCAAGTATTATTGATTCGGCCAGTGTCTGTCAAGAATGAGCCAGCTCCAAGTGAAGATTTGCAGCCAGCTGCAGAAAGCAGCCAGGAACGGAGAGGCTTAGATGTTAGTCAGGCAAGGGAGAGCCGGGAGCTACAGACTTTGGCTCTTCCTGACCTTGACGGGCTCTTCCTGACCTTGACGGGCAGGGTGATATGGCAGTAACTGAGAGCAGGCTGGAACACAGCCAAAGCTAGCAGGAAGAACAGACAGGCGCAAATAGACTCAGAGACAGCCTCTCAGCACAGGAAAAGGTTGGAGCTGATCCTCGAAGTCCAAAGAGTCGGCGAATGGGAGGGCTGCTAGATAGAAAGTAAAACAAGAGATGTTAAGAGTCGTAAGTTCAATACCTTCTGTCGCAGCTGGAAGGAGTCTTCAGAAGGGTCATCATGAGTAATGATTCCAGAGGCTTTGTCAGAGCCATCCAGAGCTATCTGTTTTTGCAATAAATCCTCCTTTTTAATTACCTAGGTTTACTGCGTTATCAAGCTGGGAACCTGGACTTCTGACAGTGTCTTTTGGTGGTGGGCCCAGTAAGGGAGTGAGAGTACATATCATTACTTATTAATTTAAAAAAAAATGAACAAGTTAACACAGTACTATATTGGAAAAATGGGAGCTACTACCAGTACAAGCTAAAGGATGGAGTCTTAGCCCCCAACCTATAATGACGAGAGAGACAGTGCTTAACTCCATCACCAAGTGCTAAGTAGCACTTGAGTGTTCATTGTGAATGATGTGTTAACTGGGCAGAGCATGTCTCTCAAGGCCCTTTTTTGTGCACAGAGCCCTCAGGTGCCTCAGTGACTGAATGGAAGCAAACGTAGGACTACAAAATGGCTATTATTCTAATTGAATGCCATTAAACCTGACTGTGGATGAGCTCCAAATAATGGGACACATTTGTAAAACAGTTCAAGTGTGCCAAGTATCTTCTAACTAGTACTTCATTAATTCTCACTATTTTCCTGAAAAGAAGGGGCTTTCGTACTATTATACCCCCATCTGGAGATAAGCACCTGAGGTAGAAAGGTAATGACTTGCCTAAGGTGGACCCATTATTTGAACATTGCTCTGCTTTATGGGAACCACTCACTGGAATGCAGTTGTTATCACATTAACATGCCAACCGAACACTTTCTCACACAAGAGAGACTGGGACCATTAACTTTGGATACAGTTTTCTTTGAGACTGATTCCCTTTCTCCTTTCCTTTTTAAGGTAATTTAAAATGTTAGCATACAGCAAGAGCTGCCGCCATTACACATGCAATATTTAGAAACTGGGTTCTTATAGGCAGTTCTATCTAAATGCATTCAGTTTATCCAACGGGAAAAATCATACAATAATAGACAAGAGATTTAGATACAGTCCAGCATGGAAGCAAATATAATATACCAGTTGGAACTGGCATCCCATTCACAGTGCCTTCTCTCTGCTACCCATTTACCTTACAATAAATCTTATTTTTAGAAATGGCGTGAACAATAGGCATAAAAAGCAGACACTGCAAAGGTGAGATATCAAGTGATATTCCAGCCAGAACCTGTTTTTCTCCTATCAGGGTGCTTTCAGAACAGATGTTCGTTATCCACCTTTACAGCACACAAAAAAAGGAGGAAAGAATTATGGCTGCACAGAACCTGAAAGAATTCAGAAGCATCATGATGGGAGGGAAGCAAAAGAGAACGCAGAGGGAAAAATCTATGGCTGACAGCTATTTCAGGTAGTTCTGCATTCAGAGCTACTCACCGTGGTTCTGTTTTAACACCACTATAATTCAAGTACAACTTTATTGACGTTAAAGCCAGAGTGAGGGAAAAGAGAGGCCAGGCAGAAAGTTTATAATGAAGTAAATAAATGTTAGTGGTATCTCATAGACTGAAATCTGTGTCTAGACTATATTCCTGCAGTCTGCACATGGGCTTACTTGACTAAACTGCATATTCATGCCAAAAGGGGGGTGAGGGAGTGAAACCAGTAAGTCACTAGAAAGCTAGACTAGAATACTGTTATAAGTTTGAGGTGCGGGGGGGGGGGGGGGGGGGGGCAATACTACACTAAAATTCAGTAAAGGGTTAGAACTACTATATTCCTGGGGTTAGTCAGGGCTGGAGTTTAAGCCAGTCCTTTCCATGTCCAGGAAACAGCCAGGCAGAAGAACTATCCAGACAGAATCACCAGAATGGCTGAGTCATTGACCTAACAGAAAAACAGAGAGAGAAGTCATCAGTGAAGCAAATGGCTAGGCCCCATCCTGAGCTTTGGGAAGTTAGCAAAAGACTATGCCAGAGTTGGCAAGGGGAAGTTTCCGGGTTTGCAGAGGGCAATCAATGATATAAGGAAACAGGGGGAAAGTCTCAGCATTACAGGAGCTGGGCCTTACTGGCAATGCTGGCAATTGTGTGATGCCTTATTTTTTTCTGGTCTTCCGAGCACATCTGCTTAATTTAGGAGTGGGTGATTTAGAGCAGTCAGGACTGGTCTATGGCCATTGGTGGTGGTGAGGTGAAGGACAAAATGGTGGCCTCCCTCCCGATGCTACTTACCGTAGGAGCCAACTCTTAGGGGTTGAGGACCCTTTGCCCTCCCCCCAATAAAATATTTAAGGGGGCCGGGATCCCCAAAGTTGATGGGCATTGCCATTCTATTGGTGTGCATTTGCCCCTTCATGTGATTATGTGAGGCAGAGTTTACCTGCCCCCATACTTTATTCCAAGTTGGCACACATATGGAGAATACTACATACCAGACTAGCTTAGAGGGCAGATGGCAGGCAGTGTGTGCATGAGATGATGATGGTGATGATGATGATGATCATGATGATTTTATACTCCGCCCATACTCTGCCAGTTTGGGCGGCTTACAGCATATCTTAAAATAATAAAACTTAATAAAAGAAGACCAAGTCCCTTCTAGGGAAGAATGACAAATTAAGCTGTTGGACTATGGCGAAATGGCAAAACTCTTCGGGAACCAAGAAGACCAAAACTTTAATAAAGAATTGGAAAATTTATAACTTATCTGGGTGTCCACTGTAGAAGAAGAAGAGTTTGGATTTGATATCCCGCTTTATCACTACCCGAAGGAGTCTCAAAGCGGCTAACATTCTCCTTTCCCTTCCTCCCCCACAACAAACACTCTGTGAGGTGAGTGGGGCTGAGAGACTTCAAAGAAGTGTGACTAGCGCCCAAGGTCACCCATCAGCTGCATGTGGAGGAGCGGAGATGCAAACCCAGTTCCCCAGATTACGAGTCTACCGCTCTTAACTACTACATCACACTGGCTCTCCATTCATTTGTAAGCAGATGAAAACATTAGCAGGACTGCAATAACACTTGTAACATAGCAAATATTAAGGACAAAATGGAGTGACAAAATATGGATTATTGAATAATATGCAGATGAAAAGGTTGACAATAGGACCCATGGAGGGGAAGGTGGGAAGTCCAGAGAATCGGGGGAATCTTTAAATATGGATTTGTATTTTGTATTGTTATAATTTTATACTTTTAATTCAAATAAAAAATAAAAACATAATAAAAACATCAAGCGTTAAAAGCTCTTCTAAAAGTTGTGTAATTATTTATCTCCTTAAGTGTGGCACTCAAAGCTTCTATACATTGCCAGCACTCCATGCCCCACCAGCACCTGAAAGTGGACACCACTTTCCAGGTTGGAAGGAGAGGATAAGACAAAGTCACCAACCAACCACACTTACCACCCTGGCCAGATCCATGAGTCCATGCCACCTGCTAACCCTAACATCTATGTGGTCTAACAAGCAATTGGCCACTGCATATTACAGGCCATTGCATTTGTGAAGTTCTTTGTGCAGGAAAGGCTTTGAGGCTTCTCAGAATCTTCAACATGCAGAACCACCGAACAGGCCCCACAAATTTATCATCAGGTAATTATTCATTAAAAAAAATAATGGAGCAGATGTCCACTAAATGAGTAATTTGCTGCTTGCCAACAGCTACTTCTGGCAGGTTGTTAAGCAGGTAAATAGAAGGAGGTTAAAAATATGAATAAAACATGAACAGAGCAGCTTAAAGACACACTTTGATCCTCTCACAGATTTGAAGAATTTATGCAAGTGTCGTAGGTGGAGCAACAGATTCTGTGACAACTTGTTGATGAGAGGCAATATTCCAGAGAGGAGAGGGGTGTGCCTTCTCTATAATCCATACACTTTTGCAAAAGACCCATTGCTTCGGCTGAACAATTATCCAAATGATAAAGAAAAGCATGTTTATTAGTGGCAGGATAGTGGCCACCTTTTACCCTTGGCGTCCTCAAACATCAGCCTTAAAACAACCCAATAGCATGATCCAGATTACACAAAGGCATGCCACATAGAAGTCTGGGCCTCCAGTTCAGCTGAGGACAGAGACCAAAGGGTGGAAAGGAAAAGGATTGGTCACCGGAGGACACTTGTCTTATCTGCCTCCTTGCCTGGAACCATTTTCTATGTTTGTTTATCTGTTTATCATAATATTTCTGCCACACTTCTCTGTCTCTACATATTGAGCCGCAACCCCAGGCTGCTAGCAACCATAATTAAAACAATAAAAACAACATGTTGAATATGTATGAAACACATTTTTTAAAAAAGGGAGCAGAGCAGGGAGGCTTCTGTATGTATAGGAGCCTAGAAACATGGAAAACTGTGTTATACCGAGTCATTGCTCCATATACCTCTGTATTGTCTACAGTACACTGACAGACAGATGCTCTCCAGGGTTTCAGCAAGGTCCCTCCCAGTCTTACTTGGAGATGTCAGGGGTTGAGCCTGGGACCTGCCTGCAAAGCAAGGGCTTTCCCACTGAGCTGTGCAGTCAGCAGCCATCAAAGCATTCTGAGGTTAGAAGCACTCCAACTTATTAGGTTTTTGACCTGGTGTCTAATAGCCATCAAGGAGGCTACTAAGCAAACCTTCCAAGACAGAAAGACCAAGACTATACAAATTAAATGGAAACGCAGACAGCTATAAACACTCAGTAAATTCGAGTGTGGACAAGCCTTAGGTTTAGCTGGATGTGTTTTCCTGTGCTGTCTTTATCTGGTCTCACGGTTAACCACTCAAACAGGTTTAAAGTACAGTATTTCCCCCTTCATTAATAATATTTTCACAATAAGCATTTTCTGCCTTACAAACCTTTAATGAAAAGCTGACTTTGTTTTGGCCTAAGTATATCTGAAGACTCCTTCACCCATTTCCCTGTGGGAAATTGCTTCACTAACATTACCCATTGCAGAGAGCTGGGTTGACCAGTAATTATCCCATTGTTACATGTAACGTTTTTAGTGACTTGTGAAACCAGTTAGGATCATTCATAGGAAGCTGTTAAGAAATTAATTAAAGAAATGAGTAAATTGAATGAATTTCAGGGGCATTGAATTTCAGGGCCCATTCCAGGGGCATTCAGTGGGTTTGTCCAGAAAACAAATACCAGTATATCCACTCGGAAGCAGCATTGAGGAAAGAAGGGAAGATTAGTTTGCCTCCCTCCAACTATCCAAGTGAAACTTGGTTATTTTATAATAAAGTTACATGTCACCCCAATCTCTGAGCGGTGTGAAATTTCAGGGGTCTTGGCACTTACCCAGGGTCTATATTTCCTTGTGAAATTAGGCACAGCAGAGACTGGAGTGTCTTTAGGATATATGGTTTATTTACGCACACATATATATAACCTGAATCTACAGTGGAGAGAGGCTTCAGAGCATTCACATCTCAAGATGATTCTCTGCTCCTCTCTTAGGTCTATGAACCTAAGGTAGGTCTACAAACAGGAGATCAAGCCATGCTACATGTCCCTTTGTTACATCCTGCTTCAGCACACCCACCAAGAGTTTTACCAGCCCCCCATCTCCCCTGCTTTTTCAAACCTCTTGCAAAATACCACAATATAGCTTGTGAACCACCCAGAGCAGACTTCCTCAAACTCAGTCCTCCTGATGTTTCTGGCCTACAATTCCCATGATCCCTAGCTAGCAGGACCAGTGGTCAGGGATGATGGGAATTGTAGCCTCGAAACATCTGGAGGGTCGAGTTTGAGGAAGCCTGACCCAGAGATTTTCAGATGAAGGGCAGTATATAAATTTAATAATTAATAATGAATGAAAGAATGGCATTTCTCCTTCTGACATCATCCAAGCTGAAACCCAAAGCCTTTTCTTTCCCTGCTCACTAGCACACACAGCTGGAGGAGGAGCCCCACACCTCCCTGTATTGCACAAGCTTAAAATGACTTCCCTGATGAGTTGATGACTGGTCAGTCATCATCTGCCTTTGTTCCACTGAACGGCTTATCTCCTGGTGATGCCCTAGTCAGGAAAAACAAGGTTAGCTGGCATTTTTATTTTATACTGCTGGCGTCAATGTTTGTCACCTCATCCTACCGGTAATTTTCAAAGCCCTGATCAAACCCTAGCACCCAGGAATCTAGAGGGCGCCAGGGCACCAACAAACCTATAACAATATTTCAAGTCCAAATTTAATTGAGGCGTACAAGAGTCTGGATAGCTCCAGATGAATGAAACAAGCTCTTTGAGCTTTCCATGTTTAGGCCTGTAGATGACTGACAATGCTTCGCAATGATAAGCACTAATACATTACTACCGCTAGTCATTACTTCTACTGAAATAAATGCTGTGAATGAATAGCAACCACAGGGGAAAGTTATTAAACCAGTGTACTTAAAATAATATTTTTAAAAATCTCACAAAACACAAAATAAGTGCATGGCTCTATGAAAATCACCACTGATTAATTTATTTCACTCGGTAGTTTTATTTCATGACTATATATATATAAAGAAAGAAACCCATGACAGCTACTATTGCACATAGGTTGCAGATAATTGGGGTGCCCAATTATAGGATTTTGTGATAGGGGAAAGTGCCGGCCTTCCCTTTTCTATAGAAATGTGTAACTGAAGGAAAGTCAGCTCAGGCTTTTCCTGTACAATATGCAGGATTTCTTTTCTTTTCTTTTTTTTTAAAGCAGAATGTTCTACTAAATCCCTCTTGTCTTTGAGTTGAGAGACCATATATGCAAATGGAAGCATATTAAGGGGATTAAAAATATGATAGAAAATTAGCATTTTAATGCATTAGATTGGATCCAGAAGAGACAAAAGAGGCCTCAGCCTCTGTAAAGCCACTTTTATGTCAATGAATAGTTCAGACAAAGTTGTTTTAGCCAATGTCATTATCAAGAGGGCTACAGTGGGCGGTTCTTCATGGAGGCCAAGATTAGTACATTCAAAAATAAAATGGAGACAAACGTGGCTTACAAAGATAGGCAGGCTATAATGAGAGAATACGCTTCTTCTGGGTTTTTTTCTTCTTCCATTTTTAGTGAGAGTTCTTCTGGACCCCCTCTTCTGAGACATTTTGAAGGGCAAACACAATTCCAAAATGCATAACGTCTAGAGCTCATGGCTAATAAAGGCTTCATGCCTCATTCCGTGCAAGGCAGACACAGATATCCGTAAATACACAGTGACTCTTGGTCAAACAGGCCTTCTTAGCTCACATCTCACTCAACACTGGCTCAGTGAATTTGGCAGTGCTCAGACAACGGATCCTCAACGACCCTCTTTAACATGTAAGATGTGGGACTTGCAAACTGACAATTTTAGCATAGTGTAGAGTAACAGAATAACAGAAGGCATTGGAAAGTATGCATTGGCTCGGGTCCTACTCTTTGGTGAAGGAGAAGACAAGTTTCCACCATTTTCCATGTGAAAGCCCTTAAGATATTTGAAAAATGCTATCATATCACCTCTCAGTCTTCTCTCCTCCAAGCTAAACATACCCAGTTCCCTCAGCCATTCCTCATAAGTCTTGGTTCCCAGACACTCAGTACAGATTTGTCTTTTAGTCTGCCTGTCCAGAAAACTTTCTGGTTATGTTTTATGTTGTTTGGTTTCAATGAGATCAGCACATTTACCTTCCATTGTGTGCTCCTTCCTGTGTGTCAGCATCACCTAGGAGCAAGACTACATGTGATATTAAATGACCTGATTCACACATAATGCTAAGCCATGATTTGTTTAAGAAACCATAAGTTGTCCCACAAACTTGTTGTCAAGCAAACCAAGGTTTGGCTTCTTCTCTAGCTGCTTGTGCCTTCACAGCTTGGTGAGTGTTTGGGGCGTTGTTCACCACTGATTAATTTATTTCACCCAGTAGTTTTATTTCTTGACAATATACAAAATTCACATGTGCTAGGGGTGCTGGGTTCACATTTAACAGCATGCTTTATTATTATAAAACAAAAGTTTCGGGTTGTCATTTACTGGCTGTAAACAAGCCACACTTAAGTTTGTTGACAGGATTCACACATAATGCTAAACGATGGTCCAGCATTATGTGTGAAGCAGACCAATGTGTCTTTGCATCTAATGGGCAGGGTTCTTGAAATGCAAACTGCATCTGCTTGGGAGGCTGATCATTAACAGGATCAAGTGAGGCACAGATGGGAAATTCAATCACTTTCTTCCCTGCTGTGGTCCAGTGGAAAATCTCCTTTCTAAAGCTAGCCTTTCTTTGGGAGGAAATCCCACATTCCCACCAGTGGTGCATTCCATGTAAAGCAAATATAGCTTCAGAAGATGGATTTTCCTCAGAACCACAGCAGGGGAGAAAAGGATTACATTCCCTGTCCATGCCTCCTCTGATCCTTTTAGCTGCCCACACACCCCTGCAGCTGATGCAACATTTGCACATTAGATGCAAAGACAAATTTCCCCATGTGTGCTGGATTAATGTGGGGTGCGGGTGTCACTGTGGTCTAAACCACTGAGTCTAGGGCTTGCCAATCAGAAGGTTGGTGGTTCAAATCCCCACGACGGGGTGAGCTCCTGTTGTTGGGTCCCTGCTCCTGCCCATCTAGCAGTTCGAAAGCACATCAAAGTGCAAGTAGATAAATAGGTACTGCTCCGGTGGGAAGGTAAACGGTGTTTCTGTGCGCTGCTCTGGTTCACCAGAAGCAGCTTAGTAATGCTGGCCACATGACCTGGAAGCTGTCTGCGGACAAACACTGGCTCCCTCGGCCTATAGAGCGAGATGAGCGCCGCAACCCTAGAATTGTCCGTGACTGGACCTAACGGTCAGGGGTCCCTTTACCTTTACTGGATTAATGCACCAGTTATTTTGGAAGCATTGGTGCTGTTTGCTTATCAACTTTCCAGATATACTAAATTCAAATTCTTCCCAGACCAGTGCTGCAGGGATAGTCTCAGATGCTCACAGTTAATGATGCTGCACATCTGCATGGACATGCAACTTAGCAAAGTAACAGCTAGTACAAAAATCCACCTCCACTGAAAATGAGACCAGCAAAGATATGTGTAGTACTGTTGAAATGGACAAGGGCATCACATGAACTGGGAATTGGGGTAATTAATGAGTAGCCACGTACTTCATATCAGATGCAGTTGAACGCCAACTTCCACCACCCCCAGCCAGCATGGCCAATGGTCAGGCATAAGTGCAACATCTAAAGGACCACCAGTTCCCCATCCCTGTCTTAGCCATTGCAGTGTAAGTTTACATGCAATGTGAACTCAGGGATTGTATGGCTCCTCAGCCAGTTACCTTCCTAACTGGGAGCCAGTGTGGTATAGTGGTTAAGAGTGGTAGTCTCATAATCTGGTGAACCGGGTTGCGTCTCCGCTCCTCCACATGCAGCTGCTGGGGGACCTTGGGCTAGTCACACTTCTTTGAAGTCTCTCAGCCCCACTCACCTCACAGAGTGTTTGTTGTGGGGGAGGAAGGGAAAGGAGAATGTTAGCCGCTTTGAGACTCCTTCGGGTAGTGATAAAGCGGGATATCAAATCCAAACTCCTCCTCCTCCTCCTCTTCTTCTTCTTCTTCTTCTTCTTCTTCTTCTTCTTCTTCCATATATATGCATAAAGGGCACTTTCTGTGACTGTATGGTGCAATGGAAAAAATTAACAAACTTGGGAAATAAGTCTGGATACCAGTAAGCCCGGAGGACACAAAATTGGCTACCTCTGGACTAGATCTATCCATGTAGATCAGGGGTTGTCAACCTGGTCCCTACTGCCCACTAGTGGGTGTTTCAGGATTCTAGGTGGGTGGTAGGGGGTTCTACGGCACAAGCTGAATCCTCCTTCCATCGAGCCCTGGTGGGCGGTAAGGAAATTTTACCATCAAGAAAGATGTGTTAGTGGGCGGTAGGTATAAAAAGGTTGACTACCCCTGATGTTGGGATGCGGGTGGCGCTGTGGGATAAACCACAGAGCCTAGGGCATGCTGATCAGAAGGTCGGCAGTTCAAATCCCCTTGATGGGGTGAGCTCCTGTTGCTTGGTTCCTGCTCCTGCCAATCTAGCAGTTCGAAAGCACGTCAAAGTGCAAGTACTGTAGATAAATAGGCACCGCTTCGGTGGGAAGGTAAACGGCATTTCCGTGCGCTGCTCTGGTTTGCCAGAAGCGGTTTTGTCATGCTGGCCACATGACCTGGAATCTGTACGCCAGCTCCCTCAGCCAGTAAAGCGAGATGAGTGCCACAACCCCAGAGTCATCCGCGACTGGACCTAATGGTCAGGGGTCCCTTTACCTTTACCCCTGATGTAGATGAACAAAGGCATATTGCCCCTCAACACAATCCATGCTGCATGAGTTCTGCCTTCCTATACCATAATAATGGACATTTTGCTCTTTAATATTAAGCATATTTCTTGTTATTTAATTAAATTCCCCCTGAGTTCTTTTAACTATCCTAGAGATAACTTTTCACATCACCAACAGACTGTAACAACAACAACAACAACAACAACAACAACAACAACAACAACAACAACAACAACAACTTTATTATTTATACCCCACCAATCTGTAGAAGGATGGTGGATTTTCAGAATGTTGCTGCAGTTAAGAGGCACTTTGAAATCAAGTGGCAGGTGTTATAATGGAGGTTACATTGATTTGCTACCAATTACTGACAGCTAACAAGAAGCACTTAATGATCTAGCACCATACCCACTGTGCAAAATCAAAACACTGGTCTGGTAAAGAAAAAAAGAACCACGCACACTGGTAAATGTTTGGAACACACTTGGAAACTAAGACTTTGTGTCTATTCTAACCTAAGAACTAGACTCATCCATCAGCAATGTGGAATTCTGTAGATGGACGGTTGATATCTCTTGATAGCATCTAGGATTGATGTGCTGTATGCTGGGCTGCCTTTGAAGACTGTTTTGAATCTTTAGTTAATTCAAAATACAGCCAGGAGGCTCTTGACTGGGAGTGGCCTCCACTCATTTCCCAAAGCTAATTCAAAATGCAACAATGCATGCACTCACCCAGTTAAAGTCATGTAGCTAGCTTTAATTAGCCATGGTGGGCTAGGATCAAGAGCTGAGGTCCAGGTCACACCACTGCAAATATCCTGTCTGCATTCTCAGGCCTCCCAAGACTGGAACTGATCCCATGAAATAGGCCAAGACAGTACATCAAATACCACATTAGGCATTGCTCTAAAGTTTGTTTTAAAGTTCTGAGACAAAAAGAAAAGCCTGAAGACTTCATAAAGATGTCTGAATTCGAATGGGAATCAATCAGTATGCTCACTGTGCTTGAGAGAGATTGAAACTAAACTCCAGATTGCTAGTGATTTTTTTCTTCATAATTGCTCTTAACTGCAATGAAGCATGTAACAAGATATTATGTGCTGATGGGGGAAAAGAGACTACTACACAATCCTTGCTCAGTGAAAGCTCATCATTTATATCAGTTATTTCACTTGTACATAGTTACTAGCTGTCTTTTTCTACCACTGCTGAGTGGGGAAGAGATCACCGGCTTTCAGAGTAGGGACTGAGCCTCTGGCCTCAACTAACCAGAGAAGCTATCCAGCAGTTGTGGTCATGTCCTACTTGTGGACTTCCTATATAGGTATCTGGTTGATCACTGTGAAAGCAGGATGCTGCACTAGATAGGCCTTTGGTCTGATCCAGAAGGGTTCTTGCTAATGAAGCTCTGAGTTACAAGTTCTTGCATGAGCATCTAACAAGCAGAAACAGGCAGCTCTACCACTCTTACCTACAGAAGGTCTCATGATTCCTCAGAGGTGCAATTTCTTGGCACTGCCTCCTAGATCATTGTTCTTCAGATTGGTTGGGCAGGACCTGTTACTGAGCTGCTAATAATACAAATACATGGCCAACAACAACAACAACAACAACAACAACAATGTGATACATATTAGTGCTGAAGATGGGTCCCAGATCTGAAAAGGCTATAAAGACTATTGTTCTCGATCACCCTAGCAATTCCACTGCTCTCCGTTTCATCAAATCCCTCTTCAAAATTCACCTTTTCTTTGAACCTTTTGGTACAACTCCCTAAAATCGCCAGAACTTTTGGTGCTTTAGGTCCAGCACAGAGCAATACATGTCTATCTGTCTGCAGCTTCTAGCATTCACATACACCACTCTCCCTATTGTTCTCCTATATAGCAGTAGATGAGGCTTTCCCCCAACCCATTTGTTCTATGGCACCAAGCAACTTCTTTGGTTTTGCTAAATCCTGGTACTTCACTAGCCAGCCAGAGCCATTCACTTGACAAAAGAACTGGTATAACAGGCTTGTTCTTGTTATACCACAGATACAGGATCCCAAGATCTGGAAGGGCCCAGGGTACCCTCCAGACTGGCCACTCCACCCAGCAAACTCACAACGGTATAAAAGTGTGATTTGCAATGTGCTTGGGTGGTTACTATTTTATCTTTTTAATGATTCACTGCACCATGTTTTGTGTATATATATTTACTGTAGTATAACTGCATTTTTCTCTTGTATTAATTTGTGGGGTTCTTGCCCAAAATCAGTATAGAAATAAACAAATGCTGATGATGATAAAAAAGTAAGAGGAGTAGCAGTGATAGTATAAACTGTTTCAATGATTATATGTTATCTTCTCTTTTTTCATTTGAAACTGGTGAAGAGATGTTAGCTGCTCTTTTAATTAGAGCATTTCCTGTACCCTCTAAAAATAACAGATATCTCAGCTCACTCGAGTTCCAAATAGATATCTGAGGGCTGATAATGAAGTTTGACAGTCATGTCACAATTCTTTGGGATAGTATTGGAAATGTGCCAGCAGTAAAACACACACTTTTTCTTCTTCCCTGCTTCGCTGATCAGAAAGAAAGCATTTGCTCTTTAGTTATAGCATCCTACTAATGGTGTTCAGAAGCAAGTCCAGGTACAATCCAAACTCTGACCCAGCTCCCATATTACTCATTTGCTATAGTTTTTTTAAAATCTTCACAGTTGAAAAATTACTCATGGGGAAATTAGTAAAAAGCAAGGGGTAGCTGAAACTGGGAATCTGGGGAAGTTAGCTGTGGGGATTCTTTGCTGGAGCTTTCCCGCGTGTAGGTTTAGGCCACCTACACACGGGATTCCAGTTGCCGGGGATCTGCGGCCAGCACCTCACATGCGTTTCCGCACGGGCGCCGGCCAAGCCTGCGAACGAACCGTGCCGCTGTTCGCCAGGCTAATCTGAAGGTGCGTGAGTCGTTCGGATGAAAATGCCTCGTGAAAGTAGCTACAAATACTTGCGACCTCCTGAATTACACTAAAGTTACACACCCAAGCATGAAGGCTAGATAGACCCCAAAAATTTTAAATCAAGATGAAATAAAGACAGACACAATACTTATTTGAATGGCTTTGGCTGACCCGCATAGGCTTTTACACTTCACTAAACCTATCACTATTCTAAGCTTTTCCTAAGCCAGTGATGGCGAACCCGTGGCACGCGTGCCACAGCTGGCACGCAGAGCTCTCTCTGCTGGCACGCCAGGGGCGGGGAAATGGCGCCGCCGCGCTGCTCTGCTCATGCGTCCTGCCAGCGCAGGCGCAGCAGCAGACAGCAGCAATTTCCCTCCTTGCCGCCTGTGGTGTTTGGCTGCTGCTGCTGCGGAGGATTTGACGCGAGGCAACGACGACGGCGAGGTAACAGCAGCGGCGGGCTGGGCCAGGGGCGGCGGGTGAGGGGGAAGCCCTCCTTTTGAGCGCTGCGAGCGGGGGGGGGGGTGCCGTGCGGCCCCGCCGGCGATGCCATCCCTAAGTAAAACGGCAGTGCTATGCATGTTCGGGTGGAAGGAAGGATGGAAGGAGGCAAATGTGGAGCTCTTTACTTATGTGCACACAGGGTTGGTGCATTGGAGGAGTAGGCGGCCACCTCCCCTTCCATCCGAGCGGTGTTTGGGATGGCGCGAAGAAAAGTCTCGCTAAGACCCAAGCCGCCAAGGGGCGCGCGCCCCCGCGCAGGGGTAGGCAGAGCTGCGCCAGAGCTGAGCGGCGTTTGCTTCCCGCCTCGCACTGCCGGGTGGGCTTTTCTTCCCAACCGCCTTCACAGTCCGGGAGGCGCCGTTGCTGTGGTGGCGGCTCTCACATGTCTTTAGCTACCTCCTCCGACTGCCCGAGCGCTCTCCGGTAAGGAGGAAGTCAAACCTCGAAGAAAGGGCAGGAGCTGCATTTGGGAAGGTTTGGGATGCAACCGCTATGGTTCCTCCCTTTGCCCAGTTTTTGCAAAACAAAAACAAAACCCCCACACATAATAAATAAAAAAACCCACTGGCCCTTTCCTGCGTTCCGTTTTCTGGGAACGGTCTGTCTCCTCCCTCTGCAAAGTTGTATGCAGATGCGGAGAGGAGGGCGGCTAACACCGGAGTTCATGCAGGGAGAACTAACTCTCAAAAGTCTTTCTCTTTCTTCTCTTCCCTTCCCCCCCCCTCTACTTCCTTAAAGGTAAATTACATGCATCAAGGCAGCTTTGCCTGTATCACATTCCGCGGATTGATTGCTTATGTATTTACACACACCAGCACAGTCGTGGGCGAAATTTTATTCAGTGTACCCAAAATAAAATAACTCTTTGAACCTGCTGCCCATAACCTTCTATCGATCTGGCTATGAATAATAGGTTGAGAAAGATTCAAAGAACAAATGAAGGGTTGTACTGGTATGTATATTATTTCCTCAGAGCAACCCCAGTGAAATAAGTGAACTTAAGGCCATTTAATTGCAGTGTTGGCACTTTGAAATAAAAAAGTTGGTTTTCCACTGCAGTTTGGGCACTCGGGCTCAAAAAGGTTCGCCATCACTGTCCTAAGCTAACAGACCCTGCACCGCCAAATCTTCCGCAATGCTAAGGCTAACTAAATCTGTACGCGCCAAATCTTCCGTGATCTAAGCCTATGCTAAAACTAAAGCTATCTAAGCCTTTACCGAGAATCTTCCGCGAACTAAGACCTAACTAAATCTGCATGCGCTTCCAACCCATCCAACCCAGAGACCCCAATAACTAAACTTAACCCAACTAAACAAAACCCAAAATAAAGATGCCTAAGCGGGGAGCCGCAGCCTTTTATTGACAACCAAGTGCAACGTCATGATCGATATATTTACCAATAGAAACGCTGTTGCTGCCCCCCAAAAAGGCGGGAAGCAGAATAAACGATCATTGACAGATTCAAACCTCTGGAACTAAACTTTTAGGCGGAGTAATCTCAGTGGCAAAATGCCTACTGAGCTTTACTTTTACTTTCACTTTAAAACGGAAGGATACGTAAAATAGTGCATAAATAACATTAACTTAAAGCAAATAACCATGGGTTCAAAGGAACCCACGAAGTGTATTCCCACAGTTAGCTTTACTTTCTTTAGCTTTTCAGTGGGGAAAAACATAAGGTAGTTTTCTGCAAGGTACCATACCGCATGATTCTAAAGATGTTTATTCATATTGCTAGCTATCCAGCAGAACTTTTCCAAGTGGTGAATAGCATACTGAAATCTGATCCAGATTGGGGATGATAGAATCCTCAGAAAACTGAGGAACACTATGAGGATAAAGCCACTCTTATCAATGCTGAATTTATATGCTGCTATTGATACCGATCCAGTGGAGGTGGTCAGAGTACCACCTGGCCATGCTGGTTCAGATCAGTTTCTGTGCTCAGAGGGGTTTGGCTGGCCACATGTATGACTGGCCCTTGCTGCTCTTGGCTGGTGACCGCTACCAACAGGGAACAGACTAGGTGGGTGCAGAGAGTGGTAAATGCCTTTGTGAATGAGGCCATGGTGTGGCCACCCTAGAAGAGTCCCTCTTTGGACCCAGAAGACTGTTTCACCCAGTCACTAATAGCCCCATTTGGGGCAAGGTACTTGAGGTAGTGGTGTTGGTGGGCCAACTTCAAAGCATGGCTGGATGATGCAGATTATCTGGACCCATTTCAGTTTGGATTTGGCACCAAAACAGTGCTGGTTTTTCTAATAGATAATGTTTGCCAGCAAAGAGACAGTGGGAGTCCACCCCTGTTAATTCTCTTGGACCTCTCAAAGGCTTTTCATACTGTTGACCATGCTAACATACTGCCATGTGTCTGTGAGGTGGGAGTTAAGTCATAAGTGCTATGGTGGTTCAGCTGTTACCTACAGGGTCAGCTTCAGAAAGCAGCAATGGGGAGCTTCTGCTTGGCTCCATAGCACTTGTGCTGTGGTGTCCTTCAGGGATCAAACTATAAGTCATTGGGAGAGGTCATCAGAAGGTTTTGATGAAGCTCTTTTTCCTTTCCATGAAGTTCTGCAGGTGCTGAACCCACTTCACAATCTTGGGTTCTTGTTTGTAAAGTCCTAAATGGGTTGGAACCCAAAAACCTGAGGAGACACCTCTCCTTGTACCAGACTGCCCACGCTAGGGATGCTCTTCTTTGCATGTTTGTTGGCACGGGAAGCCCTGTTAGTGATGGTGCAAGATCTCACCTTCTCCAATGGCGGTGCCCCACTTGTGATATGCCCTCCCTCACAAGGACAACAGGCACCCACATTGTTTTTATTTTAGTGCCAAGTCAAGATGTACTCGTTAGCTCAGGCATTTTTAACTGCATTTTGATTGATTTGTTGTTGTCAGAGTTTGTTTGTACCCTCTGAAACAAACCCTGTAATCAATATCAATGAAGCTAGGTTAAAATAAATAAATAAAAACAAGTTGTTCTGTGAGGGGTTGTCCTTAGAAAGTGCATTTCCAACTGCAGCCTTAGCATCCATTACAGATTGTCATCTGGCAAATATTTTTTAATGTTGTTGTTGTTGTTTTCCTGGAAGGGAAACATGGAAGTACTATTTCATCACAGCCGCTTTTGTGTTCAGTCTGTCAAAAACAGGTTTGACCTGAAAGGATAGTTCACACACACACACACACACACACACACCTAGTGGGGGTAGGCAGGAGGACAGTATTTCTGTCAGGTTGCTTCCAGACAACCTGTCTATTTAGCATTCGTCCAGATTTGCTTGCAGGAACGTTGGGGAACATTGTGTCAAGCAATTCTTATCCCAGACTTCCCAATGCATTTACCCATCACTTTAGTGCAAAAAGTCCACTTTGGGGAGAAACAGCTTTGTTGTGCAGGAGCACCAAATTAATTTAATTGATCAACCAGAATTTGCTGGAGTGTGATAGAATCCCACCTGGAAATAGCAACAGTCTGGAAGTGCCTTCGCCATCCTTCCCATGGTCTGTGGGAGGGACATGCTCCTCTTGCTCGACAAATGCTTCACATGAGCCTTTTTTTATTCAGTCAAGGATGCACAGCCTAAAGTTCCTGAGCAGCTCTGGCCCCTACGTACTGCATGGATTCCTCATGGCGAACTATGGACAGATGTCTGATTATTTTCTTTACCTGTGCTTTCCCTTTTTCATTGACTTATTTATTTATTGCATTTCTATACCGCTGTCCTGACAAGACAAGCTTCCTGCAGCCAATCAGAAGCCGCACCTTGGTTTCCAAACATTTTGGAAGTCGAACAGACTTTTGGAACAGATTCCGTTCGACTTCTGAGGTACGACTATACTAAAAATTCAATTCTTGGAGCTAGCAAATGGAGATGACTCATAGAAAAGAAGTAATAACCTCAGAACTTACCGTATTTTTCGCTCCATAGGACGCTCCGGACCATAGGGCGCACCTCATTTTTAGAGGAGGAAACCAGAAAAAAAAATATTTTTCTGGTTTTCCTCCTCTAAAAGCCCTGTTTTGTTTTGTTTTTTGTTTTGTTTTGAGGATCAGCTAAAAGTTTTGCAGCTTTTTTTTGCAAAGGGAAAAGCCCTGGGGTTTGGAGGATCAGCTAAAGGTTTTGCAGCTTTTTTTGCAAAGGGAAAAGCCCTGGGGTTTGGGGGGGGGGGGTTTGGAGGATCAGCTAAAGGTTTTGCTGCTGTTTTTGCAAAGGCAAAAGGCCTTTTTTGAGAATCAGCTAAAAGTTTTGCAGCTTTTTTTGCAAAGGGAAAAGGCCTAGGGTTTTTTTTTTTTGAGGATCAGCTAAAGGTTTTGCAGCTTTTTTTGCAAAGGGGGAAAAGCAAAGCTCCTTTTGCAAAGGGGGAAAAGCAAAGAGGAAAAGCCCCATTTTTATGGGGTTTAACTCACATTTCTGAAAAATCTTAAGGAAAGGGAGCCATTTCTACTGTTTTCAGACAGATAATCTAATCAGCCAGTCACATGTCCTGGGGAAACAAACAACCTCCCTCTGCAGCACATTCAACAAAGGAGGGCGGGGCTGAAAGGGAGCCGGGGACTCTTATCTCTCCCGATCTCTTGCTGATCAGCTGCTGAGCGGGTCCTTTCAACACTCCCTTTTCTCTTTGTAAAATAAAAAGCACAATCTGCTTTTGGCCCCTGGGCAATTCAGCTCCAGGGACCACCATTCACTCCATAAGATGCACAGGTATTTCCCCTTACTTTTTAGGAGGAAAAAAGTGTGTCTTATGGAGCAAAAAATACGGTATCTTATTGGTGTAGAGAGAGGGAATGGTCTTGGTTTTATGACTCAGATTAACAAAGGGTTTTGCTTCAGTTCTGAGGCAGAAGTCCATCTCACCAGATTTTATGAAGCCTTTGGTTCTGGATTCCAATTATATGCACATTGGTGATTCTGGTCTTTGACTTGTGCTTAGCCTTATTATTAATCATTAAATATATTATATTAAATTTTATTTATCTGAAGATCACAGGACAGTTTACAGCATAAAAAATACTGTACAAAATGAAAACACAATATACAACCCTACTAGTCACTCTCCCTCAGCCTAACAAGACCAATACAACTGTGAATGGTAAATTTATCATCCATACTGAGGACTTCTATCATATCTTCTTCCTCTGAGGAAATGTATGTCTTGTTCTAACCAGACCCTGTCACCAATGGCAACATCAAGTCCAGGCCTTCAAAACACACTCATCAAGTGCTTAAGAGCACATATGCTGTACAGTGGTACCTCGCAAGACGAATGCCTCGCTAGACGAAAAACTCGCTAGACGAAAGGCATTCGTTAGCGAAAGGGTGACTCGCAAGACGAATTTCCCTATGGGCACGACTCGCAAGACGAAAAATTTTCACGTTTCCCCCCCCCTGTCAAACCGTGCTTCCCCTGTCTGTGCTTCGCAAGACGAAATTTTCGCTAGACGACAGCATTCGCAGAACGAATTAATTTCGTCTTGCGAGGTACCACTGTATTCAGAAATCTGTGGGGCACAACCACAGGAATTTCTGGATGTTTCTGCAATGTCTCTTAACCACTTTGTCATCCAGAGTTTAAAAGCTGTTACAAGACTGGCATATTAAACAAGCCCATTCTTTCCCAAGTTTAGTTAACAGTTAGAATAGATTTATTGCCAATCTGGCTATAACATCTGCACTGTTAAATGACTTGGTAAAAGAAAAAAAAAATGTTTTGTCTTTCTGCCAACATTTTGGGTGGCTTAAATAAAAGTTAAAATCTGCAGGAAAAGGCATATGTGAGGCTGACTCTTTTTGCAACACATGCTATGGAATTGGAAAGAAATTTTTAGAAAGAAATGCTAAGTAATGTTGAAAGGCAAATTTAAGAGAAACCAAATTCACTGAATAGGGAGCATAGATCTTGTACGAGATCCAGCAGGTCCTTTCATATGAATAAAATGGGTTCAGGTTTAGCAGAGGATAGGGGATGCCTAGGCAGGCATAGGACCATCAGAAGCGTCCTAGGCCTGGATTGGGGAGGAGACAAAAGGGGCAGGTGTCCCAGGTAGCAGCTTGCGGGGTGGGGGTGAGGGTGGCAAACAACATCCTGCCCTGAGCTTGAACCATGCAGCATTCAAGAAACATGGCAGGAGATTGGGATGAGAGTTTGTGAAAGAGGAGACGGGGGGGGGGGCAGCCATTGATACCGCTAACCCAACACAGTAGCACCATGGAGGATGCACCAGGCCCTGGAGATCTGAATTAATGTAAAGTCGCTAGGTGTTTCCTTACCTCTTCTTTTACTATCTTGGGCTGCAGCTCCCTCCTTGCACCGTTTATTCTGTTATCACCAGGTTGGGCACTGCTTTCCTTTTGGATGAAGAGGCAAAGTAGGTGTTGAGCAGTTCCATCTTCTATCTGTCACCCAATAGCATTTCTCTGTCTTCTCCGTGCAGAGGACCTATGTACTTTTTTGTTCTTTCTCTTGCTTCAAAAGTAGCCAAAGAAGCCTTTTAAAAAAATATTTTAAGCTCTCTTGCAATATACACATTGATTAGATTTCCCCAAATCCACCAGCTAATTTTAACATTCATAGTTGTTCTTAAATAACCAGGTTATTTAGTTTATATAGTTAACTAATAACTGTATACTTTTTTGGGTAAACTGATGAGGCCAAATTCATGGTGGACATAAGCAAAATAATTTTCATTTTTGCCTGTGGGGCGGGAAGAGGGGAGATTGTTATCATGAATGATATTACTTATAATACCCAAGAATAGTACTACTTGCAGCATCTGCTTTATAAACAAAACAAACATGGAAGCAAAACAGCAGCAGCCATTATGGATGAGCTCTGCTTTCAACCGGATAATACAGCACTTTTTAAATCAGCCAGGTGTCACTTTAAAGGACAGCAAAGAGATCTGTGTGTGGTAATACCTAAAGCCTCTTCTATTCTTGGCAGCTGTGAGTAACCAGGTTTTAATAAAGTATAAATGTATATCCACCTGCTTACAATCAGATGTATTGGGTGTCCTTGGATTTCAATATTTAAAGCCCTGAAGCTATTTTATTTATTCTGCTCTAGAGCAGCAATAATAACAAGATGTTGCATTATTTGCTATCCTGCTGCTTGTTATTACAGAAATGTGATTGCTGCAGTCATTACTATTTGTGAATAGATTGAAGGAACCCTTGTTGCTTTGTTTTACGCATCTTTATGTCGTTATGTGGGAGGTAGGCTTTCGCCTTATCGCATAATGTCAGACTTCGTTAGCACAGGCGTGTGAGGCAGCGAGAAGACTTGCTACGATCATGCGCTGGCTATGTAGGAGGTATAACCTCGGAGTTATCAAGCAGTGTCAGAATCTCTTAGCAAAAAGCTTGGGAGGAGACAGTATTCTGAGAGTGTGGCCCATATTAAGAATGCTTTAGAGAAACAAAGCTTACCACACATATTGGATGGTCTTTACCAGGCTTCCTCAAACTCGACCCTCCAGATGTTTTTGGCCTACAACTCCCATGATCCCTAGCTAGCAGGACCAGTGGTCAGGGATGCTGGGAATTGTAGTCCCAAAACAGCTGGAGAGCAAAGTTTGGCCATGCCTGCCCTAGTGGTACAAAATGGCAAAAGGCAGCCACTGATGGTCCAGAGCAGCATGGGAAACCGATCTGATCATTGTAATGTTAGTCACTACTTAGCATGAAATGGTTTGGGACACAGGAAGTTGGCTTGTAGTAAATCAGACCATTGGTCCATCCTTAGCTCTCTGTTGCCTACACACTGGCCAGCAATGCCTCAGAGGTCTGATTCAGCACCACCTGAAGGTTCCAGGAATGAAACTTGTGATTTGCACCCTAAAGGCCCATGTTCTTCCAGTGAGCACCTCCTGTGCAGCATTCATAACATTCCCTCCAACGTTTTCAAGGTAATTGAAATGCAAGGGAATGAGTAAGTTGTATGTTTCATGCACTACAATTTTCAGTGCATGCAGCCCATAATTTACCAATAAGAGGAGCATTTCTGTGTTGGCACACTCTGAAATGACTCCCCCCCCCCAAAAAAAAATAAGGCCTGCACCATCAGTGATGCAATTCCAGTGCATGCTGAACACTTTTTGTTTTGTTTACCATGGCTTTTGCTCGTTACTGATACTATTCATTATGGAATTTTGTACTGTCTGCCTGATAGTTTATATTTGTATTATATTTATAATATTGATTGTATTTGCATTGTTTCTTATAATATTGTTATACACCGCTTTTGGAGTTCCACATAACAGGAATAATATAAATATTTTAATAAATATATAAAATTAGTCACCAAGCCCTGAATTCTTATTGGATAAATGACACATTTTCCCCATTCACTTTCCTTGAATCTTCCTGAGAATCCTTGCCACTTACTTCAAGTCAAAGGGATAAGTAAGCATATGGCTATTGCCCATCTGATTTACTCTTGATAGGTATATCTCCAAATGGCAATGAAGGTGGAGAACTGGGATGGTGGCTCATTTGAATTTAAAGGAGAAGCTACAAAATACACCAAACTACCCGTGAAGAAGAGTTTGGATTTGATGTCCCGCTTTATCACTACCCGAAGGAGTCTCAAAGCGGCTAACATTCTCCTTTCCCTTCCTCCCCTACAACAAACACTCTGTGAGGTGAGTGGGGCTGAGAGACTTCAGAGAAGTGTGACTAGCCCAAGGTCACCCAGCAGCTGCATGTGGAGGAGTGGAGACGCGAACCCGGTTCCCCAGATTACGAGTCCACCGCTTTTAACCACTACACCACACTGGCTCTCCGTGAACAGAAATACAGCTGTTTACACTTCTCCGAATTCTGCAGTGCCAGTCTCCAGCCAAATAATGTCTGAAAAAATTCTCATAGAAGGGGAAGTGTGCATAAAATGCACACATTGGTGAAAACAACAAACAAACAGCATACAAAGTTGTATTATATTAGGGGCACTGCAAACAAGCATGCATATTTTAAAGAAAATCTGCTGCTGAATTTTCATGAGGACTTTTTTTTTGAAAAATAATAATTGCAAACTGATATGGAAATGTGGAGAACTGAGTTTAATACTGGAGGAAATGAAAAACAGAAATTTTCTGGTTCACCAACCCCTACATGAGGGGCTGTGCAGTTGGTTGGGGTAGGGTGGATAGGGAGCCTGGCATGAACCAGCCCCATATAGCTTTGAAATGAGAATACCCCAGGCCCCATTTCCCAGACCTACCTTCACCCCCCTCCATTGAAACAAGTGCTCTTCTCTGGCTACAAAATATATGCACATTGAGGTCTGGCATTTGTGCACAAGAATACTAAACACGCCGCTCTTTTCCTTCAAGGAGAAGTGTTGCACAGAATGACAGAGACATGGAAAGTGTCACTGCTTTTCACACAGGTGCCACATTTGCTCTGGGAAGAACATTTATTGGCACTATGTTGAGTGGGTTTTATACGATGGTATAAATATGTCAATTAGTATTTCATTTAGCATCTGTGACTAATGCTGCCCACGCTGAGAAGTTATAGCGTGTGCGTTTCTTGCCAGAGGGTATGTTTTTGTTTCTTTATTATTCAAATAGAATGCCGGTGGAAAATTTCAGCAGCGGGGAATAGGACAGAGAATTACAGGGTTTCTTTCTAATGGAGGATCAGGGATTGGTTAAAAGCCTTTTAAGTGGAAGCTTGGGTCTTAATTCCCTTTCCAGTACAGAATTCGGCATCCCACTCTGCCTTGTAGATCAACTCCTACAATCTTCCTCCCTGTGTGCAGGCAGTTATAAAAAAAAAGTTTTTTTAGAACTTTCTAATTTTTGGCAGCATTTCTCATCTTGGGAATCGAGACATAAGCTGGTTTATGCAGAAGTAAGTTCCATACAGTTCGGTGACAAGAGACCTTATGAGGCTGCTAGTAGTTAAATAAACCAGTGTGCAGTTAAGTACATCTCGGGCTGCAACCCTAATCTTATTAAAATCAATAGGGCTCAAAGATGTATAGCTTACAGCCAATTCAAATGCTCAGGCACAGGAAGAGTACATTCCTTCGGCACCACAATAGCTTTCACATAAGGAGTCGCTGTGAAAGCATTGGTGCAAGAAGATTGCACAAAACCTTACACACTTCAGAGAAAGTGTCTATGCTAAAGGAAACATTAGCATATAAAATTGGACTTAGAGTATAACTGGAATAACAAACATCTAACCATCTAACATTAAATATAGAAAAGGAACAGCAATAAGGAGAGGGGTTGCAACCAGGGGATTGACCCCCTCCAAGGGCTCAGGCCCAGAGGGGTGCAAAAACCATGTCTCTCCACTCTGCCTTGGGCTTTGGGGAAGCACACTGCTCCCCATGACTAGAAGTGACCCCGAGACATGATACAACTCCATTCTAAAGCTACTCCACAACGCCACAGCTATATAAAGGTACCCCCTTTACATTTATATTTATGCAAATGAATAAAATTCTTCCCAACCCGTTTACAAAACCGCTTACACATAATGTACCTCGAACCTTCTGAAGCACAGCCAAAATACAGCTATGTTTTGCAAGAATTTTGAATTCTGAAGCATGTTGCAAAGGAAAGGTATAGTTTCTTCTTCTTTTCATTATTGTATTTATGCCAGTAGAGGGCACAAGCTGTTAAATCACATTATTATCATACATAATACCAGCAGCTTTATACAATTCTTAAGGTTGGGTATGGGGAGAGAACAAGTCTTTCTGTGGAATTTGACTGCTGCGTTACAAAACTGATAATCCCCCCAAAAGATTATTTCAACAGTTTTCCATTTTATTTTATTTTTACTGCTTCATTGACTCACTTGGTAGTTATTAAGGAATGTGCTGCTGCCATAAAACAGTTGTGTGGGCTTTGGGATTGACTTTAGGAAAGCTAATAAATAAATGTTAATGAGGCCAATTAGAGTAAAAACAATTACATTTGTTATTTCTAAGCTATAAAACACTCAAGGGCTTGTCTTTTAAATAATGGTTATTGGAACCGCTCAGTGCTTGCAGCTTTTAGCAGCCACAAGTTCAAAATTGGAACATTTATTTAACCAGAAGGTCAGGGCAGCAATCTGATTTCCACTTACCTGGGAGTAAGCCGTACTGAACTCTGTGGGTCTTCTGAGTAGGGATGGAGGAGCAATTTGCTACATATCCCATTTTAATGTGATACTATCCACTCTGCATTTCTCAAAACAATATGCAAGCCAACATGCACCTGTCCCACAGAAGTCACACTACTACAGTTTTTGGAATGCAGTTCCCCAACCAAAGAAAATGTGCATATTAGGGGGAAGTGTGTAAATAATGCATCCATTTCTGAAAATTGTATACAAGCATGCATTACATTGCTTGCAAAAATGTGTATAATTGGCAAAACTGCATGCAAATATGTGCATATTAGAAGAAATGTGTGGCTTATTCAGGACTGCTAAATGAACATAGCAGGCCCTACTGCATCCAAGGGGTGCCATGCCATACACCCAGGCCTGTGCAGATGCCCAGGGTGAGAGTCTTGTTAGAATAGTTATAAACTCAAACAAAATAGCAGCTGGCTTAGCCCTTTAAAGCCCGGGGTAAGTGCACCTGGCTATGTCCCAGTCCCCTCCACTGCACAGGCCTGAGTACACCGTTTATATTTTTTTCCCCAGAGGCCTGGGTAGCACTACAAATTCTCCTGTTGTTTCCAGTTACTGTTACCAGTGGTGAGCATAGTTTTGGAAAGCTGATACTCATCCAAATATACTTGCGATCTATCAGGATGGATAGCTGTCTTAGCTATCGGGAATGACATCACTTGAAGCCTCAGTCTTTCAGCCAGAGGTACAGTTTGCACATGCTAAAGACTGCGGAGCCACATTCTAAGCAGTAGCATTCTGAGCAGCAGCAGCAGCAGCCGACTCTGGACAGGCAGAGGAGCTATTATAAGTTTTGTTGCTAATGTTTTGCCTTCTTTATGCTTTGTAGCTTTTTTCTTTCTTTTAGTTTTGTTGTTTAGTCGATTAGTCGTGTCCAACTCTTCGTGACCCCATGGACCAGAGCACGCCAGGCAATCCTGTCTTCCACTGCTTCCCGGAGTTTCATCAAATTCATGTTGGTCGCTTCTATAACACTGTCCAACCATCTCGTCCTCTGTCGTCCCCTTCTCCTTGTGCCCTCAATCTTAGCCATCATCAGAGTTTTATCCAGAGGGGGGTGGGGAAACTATCTTTTAGTATGCATTCTTTACTTTACCAAAAATAAAAAATAAAAATATAGATTGAAAGATTATGAAAAGTTTCTCTGTCATCTTGCCAAGTTATGCTGCTGTGTGTATGTTAAACTACACTTCGTCATTTTAGACAACATAGCTTCACAGTCTAGTCAAAGTTTGCTTTGGAAAGGAACAGTTTTAGTAATTACTCAAAACAAAGGCAACATTCCTTATCAGTTTCAAAAGGGTATTTATTATAATATTCTCTTTCTTTGTAATAGGGGAAAGCGTTCTGTATTTTTGTCTTTTAAAAAGGGTAGAGGAAAATATATTTAAAACAATTACTCAGTTTTGAAGCCAACCTTTTTCAGCTTTCATTCATTCATTGTGTGTGTTTGTTGCTTACAGTGCTTGATAATGCTGCCTCAAAGGCCTGCTGATTTTTATCTACAAGGAACAAAAACAAACTAAAAATTAAATTAGAGCTAATTGATGGAAGTTTTTTTTGTAGTTAGTCTCTGAACAGCCCACAGGTATCCTGGTCAATCATGAGGTCTGTTCCTGTGCAAGAATCTTTATGTGGTAAGTGAATAGCACCTAGTTCAGATTGACAATGAACAAGCAGTGGCTGGGGCCATGGACAACACATGTGTCTGCTTTGCAGCTTTGGTACCCACAGATACTCAATGCCTGAATAGGGCTATAATCTCACACTAATCACACTGCGTTCTAATTATGTGCCAGTGTTAGCTGTCACCCAGTGAAAGAAACCACAGCTGATTAACAATATGAATCTTAGGTAATTAACAAGAGTGGATCCACTGCATACATTTGCATGTGGATATTTAAAATGATCTGAGGCATGAATCACACTTCCTTTGTTTTTATATTATAAGCATGTACGATGGTTTGCTTCAGATATTTGTAAACTACCTTTTAAGATTATAACCTTCCTGAGAAGTCACTCAGCAGGATTTAAGTAAATTGTTGCATGCATGGGAAGATGTACATTTGCACAATGGAACTTCCCCCCTCCCCCTGCATGTCCCCCACGCCCTATAAATATGCTCTGAAGGATTGGAGGAGTCTCCAGAACAGATATAAAGGGCACACATGAGGTACACAGGAGGAATAATATTTTAATTAATAATATTTATTATTTGTACCCCGCCCATCTGGCTGGATTTCCCCAGCCACTCTGGGCGGCTTCCAACAGAAACCAAATACAACAATATCAAACATTAAAAACTTCCCTAAAAAGGGCTGCCTTCAGGTTTTTTCTGAATGTCAGGTAGTTGTTTATTTCCCTGACCTGTGATGGGAGGGCGTTCCACAGGGCGGGCGCCACTACCGAGAAGGCCCTCTGCCTGGTTCCCTGTAGTTTTGCTTCTCGCAGTGAGGGAACAGACAGAAGGCCCTCGGCGCTGGATCTCAGTGTCCGGGCTGAATGATGGGGAAGGGGGGGTACTACTCAGTAAGTTGATTTCATTCAATGAACATGCCCCCAACTACATTGAATTCCATCCATTATTTCCTATGTGAAGTGCCTTTTTCAAGATGGTGCTCAGTGCTTAACTTTTTTTAATGTACACTGCCAGATTAACCAGTGCCACCTTTCTAGATGATGGGGGAAGTGTTTAAAATGCATTCTGATCAATCTATAAAATGTTGCTGCCCTAGGATTTGTGAATGAATCTAAACACATAGAGGTTGTCACCTGAGGTTGTTATGCCAGCCTTATTTGCTTATTTGAGTATTCTACTCTTTCCACATGTAGCTCAAGTAAACATGCATTATGGTGGTTGTGGTGGTTTGGAGGAGACTGTATCAATTGCTTCTCTGCATTATTACACACACACCCTTGACCTGTAACACTGTTTACTTAGTTGCTCATCCTTTTTTCTGTGATGTCACCATGTATTTAAATTACTACTAGTAAATAATAAACCTCAGTTCACCCACCAGTAGCTGCGGTTAACCAGCACAGCACACACACCACCCTTCCCTGTGCGGAGGCTATAGCTAAGGTTTAAAGGAACAAACTTGACACGACAATGATCTGGGATTTTTGAAAAATGGCCACAACTTTATTGATGCCTTTGGCTCAGCCATTGGGTGTATATGCATTTCAGCCTCCTGGTGGAGGGTTGAAACCTTTTTCAGCGTTGTGGAAAAGATTTTGGTCTCATCAAGACACCATTCCATCAAGGCAGCCAATTCTTGGGACACTGCTGGAAGCTCTGGCATCTGGGCAGAGACTTCCACCTAGAGCTCTCTAATGGGGTACCCTGAGTACGCACCTGTTCTTCGGTCAGGGAGACGCACCAATTCACGCACAAAACCTCCAGATGTGCCCAATCTGTTTGAAGGCAAATTCTTCCCCAGCTCCGAATACAGCAACCATTGGGAACCATAGCAAGGTCAGGTAGAGTGCAAGGAAGCAAAATATGCAGTGCAGCATGAAAGGAAGAAAAGGTTTACTCTTCTGCCAACTGTGCTGAAAGTGTCAGGCAAACTTGGCTTTTAAGGGTAGCCAGAGGACCAGAGTGGAAGCATGCATGTCTTAGTCTGCCAGTGAAGCTCTGCCCACTAAGGTGCCCATGACTGGGCAGTTTAAATTAAGTATTTGGTAGGCAATCCTGCCTTGCAATGCAGCTGACCAGATGATCTTCAAGGGTCGGTCGTGGATGTGAGTCCCAACTCCCAGCACCTGGAAATGGTGGCTAGCCAGTGAGGGGCTGCAACCACCACCTACCTGTAACGTGGCAAATGGCCATTCTGACATCACATTTTCCTTAAATTAAAAACAAACAAACAAAACTGATGACCCAGTCAATTTTCAGATGTTTCAGGATACCTTTTCCCTGCAATTTCAAGTCCCCCAAAGCCCTAAGTAAAATGCACATAAAACATTAAAAATTATTTTAAAATAATGCAACAACAACATTAATATAAAATATAACATTACCTTAGTTGAGTTTCTGGATTTAAACCAAGCTAGTTCATTGCATGAGTAGGACTGCATGGGATCAGATCAAAGTTGTCAGGTTTAACTGTGTAGTAGATCAGTTTTCTAAAGTCACGTAACCTCTTGTCGAACAAAGGCTGGTACATGACTCTCCAGCTATCCCAATCAGACAGAATAAGCTGCAGTGATCTTACTCTCATTGCATGATTGCTGTTGAAGCAGATGTAATTCAATTGGTTTTGATGACGTTCCACCAGCAGGAGACCAGCGTTACAATGGGTAAATTGGCCTCACTGGGCCAAAATTGACAAAAATAACACCACTACAGCATTTTATTAGCATGTTATGCTGTTTACTCTCACTGAGGTTTTAAAGGACACCAAATGTGATTGATTAAGGACTTAATTGCCAATGTAAAACAACCAAGTAATTAACATGAAGAGAAGAGTGCAAAGTAGCACAGGGATTTCATCAAATACAGAATAAATGCAGCAACAGTGTTGCTTATTTTAAAATATTTTAGGTCAGTGTCTAAGTGTTTAGATATGATTTGGTGCTGTTTCGGGGAACAGAGGGTGGTATTCAACTAGATTTTACTCAAAGTAGACCTACTGACAGTGGACAGTGTTCTCGAAGCTACTAACATGAGTCTAGCCAAACTGCGAGAGGCAGTGAAGGATAGGCGTGCCTGGCGTGCTCTGGTCCATGGGGTCACAAAGAGTCGGACACGACTGAACGACTGAACAACAACAAAAGACCTACTGAAATGGACCGTGACTCAGTCATGTTCATTACCTGAGTCTACTCTGAGTAAAACATAGCTGAATGCCACCCAGAGTACATAACAGATTTAATCCAGTGATGAAGTTGAAGACACTCTCTCTTAGACTGCAGGGTTCTGGAAAAATGCCTGGCAGAATTATTGAACAATGTGAAAATCTGAAACCTTTGGATTGCTTCAGCCTTGACGCTAAGGTCACAGAAGAAGAGCAACACAACTAAAATACCAATCTATTCTCAAGGTGTATTAAATAATACTGTGCCAAAAATACTGCATTTTTAACCATTTCCCCTCAATTAATGAGAAAAGAAATTGCTTTCAAAAATAAAAGGGGGGCATTTTGGTGAAATTGTCACACACAGGGACCAAGGTTTTGTTGCACTTACTTTTACTTTATGGTGGCCAAGGTGTGATAGTGAATGCCATTTCCTCCATTCCGCAATTCATTTTGCCAGTGTTCTGCACTCTGCAGCCTTCCTGGGTGCTCATGTGTGAATTAAAGCACAGATATAATGAGGTAACTCCTTCCATGGTGCTTTTTTCAGATCAGGAAGTTCAGGTAGATGGGGAGTCTAGATGAAGAGTGCTAGATAAATGTTTACAGCAAAGGGGGGAAATGCATGCACTATCCTTGGCTACCTCTCAATGATAAGGTCAGCTCAAAACCCAAGATCAACATTCTAATGGGGTTTTTTTTTGGAACCCTGAAAAGAAAACAGAAAAATGGGTACCTTTTTCACAGAGGAAAAAAGGCTTCTGAGAAATTGGAAGATGGGTTTCAGCACAGCATGTTTATTAAGCAAACACCTGGTGAAACCATTCCTTAGGTGAATGTACAATCACCTTGGGCTAGTCACACTTCTTTGAAGTCTCTCAGCCCCACTCACCTCACAGAGTGTTTATTGTGGGGGAGGAAGGGAAAGGAGAATGTTAGCCGCTTTGAGACTCCTTTGGGTAGTGAAAAGTGGGATATCAAATCCAAACTCTTCTTCTTCTTCTACAATTCACCATTGTCCACCCCTTTATAACAAGATGAACTATTAGTTGAGAGATCTATGCTAAATCTATCATTGCATACCCACCATTACTATTGCTGCACCAGGTTCACGTTGTTAGATGAAAGAAGTCATGGGTGAAGTGGGCATCATGTTGCCACTTGTCAGTAATACGGATGGCAATGGAAGCAGCAAAATAAGAATGTAAGGAGAGCCTTGCTGGATCAGAAGAACAGCCAATCTAGTTCCGTGTCCAGTTTTCCCACAGGGACCATCAAGATGCCTCTGGGAGGGCCCAAGCAGGAAATGAGAGCAGTAACACTCTCCTCTGGTTTTCCAGTGCTGAGGGCCTTCTGGTGGTTCCCTTGCTGCGAGAAGCCAAGTTACAAGGAATCAGGCAGAGGGCCTTCTCGGTAGTGGGACCTGCCCTGTGAAACACCCTCCCACTGGATGTCAAAGAGAAAAACAACTACCAGACTTTTAGAAGACATCTGAAGGCAGCCCTGTTTAGGGAAGCTTTTAATGTTTAATAGACTATTGTATTATAATATTCTATTGGAAGCCGCCCAGAGTGGCTGGGGAAACCCAGCCAGATGGGCGGGGTATTTATTATTATTATTATTATTTTATTATTATTATTATTATTATTATTATTATTATTATTATTATTATTATTATTATTATTATTATTATTATTATTATTTCCTCAAGGACCTGGTATTCAGAGACATAGTGCCTCTGATCCTGGAGATCCTATCATGGCAAGCTGCTATTGTAGCTTTACCCTCCACTGATATGTCTTCATACCCTTTTAAAGCTGTCCACCTTCCTATGCTCCAAAGACTGCTCTGGTAAGGGATACACAAGCTTTGAATAATATTCATACACTGCTGGCTTTGTGTATACAGTATAAATCTCACTCGAGTCTCTGTATTTTTATCATATGGGACAACTTGTGAAGGACACCCGCCTGCTGTGTGGTGTACACGCAAACACCACCCGCCACCCAGAAATTCAGCATGACAAGGCAAAGGAACAACCAATAGGCTTATCCCCTCCCAATGTATTTCTCATTCAATCCAAGTCTGTGACAGTTTCAATACCATTGTTCTCTTTACAATCAAGCTGTTTCCAAATGTAATTAATTAATTCTCTTCTCTTCAACAGGTTCCTATGGTGACTAAGTGGTGGATGCTTCATGTGAATTAACTCTATGAAGTTGGAGGTGATGGTGATTAAGTTTGGTTGTTTCCATTACTGCTGAGGGGGAGGCCACTTTTTGTCTTTGTTTTCACCCAAAGCCTTAATGCAACCCACTGAATGTCATGAAGATGGAGAATTGTTGGCCAGTTTGCCAAAGAACCATTGTAGTTACTTGGGAATGCATCTACTGCTGAATTGCTACTCTTAATAATTAATAATTTTATTGGTTGAGCTGATTAGCTAATATCCTCAAATGCTTGTTTCCTTCAATGACTGCACATTTTCATAAAACAATTGCACATGATTAATAGGTATATGAGACAGTTTTTGTCCTAAAATGTTGCATTGCTGTAGAGATCATTTACTGGGCCACCACAAATACATATTTCTTCATATATGAGTCTTGCAGAAATAAATATAATTGAGGGGAAAATACAACTGCCTCCTTGTTTTGCTCATCACTGATCAAATTACACAAACAATATTCAGAAAGAAATTGTTTTCAACAAGTTTTTGCATATCATAAGCATTTACTATACTACAGTGGCTACCAAATTTCTGAATTAGAACTTAATAGGTGGTTTGTTGCTGGTTTTTGTTTGTTTGTTTGTTTCACTGCATTTGCCTATGTGTAATAAATCCAAATATTTATAGGAATCATTCTTGTGTTAGAGGTTAAATCTTCTTTACCTCTAATTGCTTGGGAAACAGCCTATTGTTAGATTTTGCTTTCCTCCTTGGAAAGTATTCTAGATTAAATGTTTTACAGTTATTTATTCTGCAAGTGCTACACTATTTTGAAAGTAATTGCAAGGGCAGAGGAAGAAGGCAGAGTGCTGCAGTTCGTCATCACCACATATAGCATCACCTCCCTTTTGCCAATGCCAATATCGGGTGCTCAAAGTTGCAATGTATTATTTGCCAAAATCCATTAAGAGAACACACTAGATTTAGTAGATAGCAAAATGCCCTCCAAAAGGCAATCCAATCAACGCACAGTGTAATTGCAAATAAAATAAAATAACAAAAGTTACTATATTTGGTTTAGACAGGTGGGGGACCAATAAACAGGAAATACTAATACACATGTTTTCCCCTCCTAGATAATGAAATTTGCAGCCAGAAGCCCTGGAAAAAAAACCTGATAAGTACAAAATTGATCATATTTGAATGCCTAATATCTGCTGGTGTCCAGATTAAACATTCAGTCAGGTTAAAATTACACCATTTGTTAATAAAGAAATGTTAAAACACAGGTAGCAAAAGCCATAAAAAACTCATCAGTGGTAGTTCTCATAAGTCACTTATCTCTGATATACAAATGGCCAAGGGGGGTGAGGAATCAAAAGATAGCGCTTTCATCCCCTCTTCTCATAGTCCTTGATTGCTTTTAAATTTTCATCTAACAGCCCATGAAATCATTCCACCATTTTCATTTATTTTTTCGTGTGTGATTTCACAGTGCCGTATATCAGTTTTCAGCACATAGCCTTCCTGGCATCTTCTTTCTGTAACAAATTCCACTGCACATTATTCCAACCTTTTCATTTATTTTTATGGTAGTCACCCTGGCCTGATCTATGATCTGTCTACTTGAGGGACATTTCCCCCCAAGATTTTCCTCCTCTTGGGTTGTTACTTGTACAGTATGTCCAGTGACTGGGAAAACTGAGTGTCTCTAATCTTTGGCCATTGCGGGCACAAGGAGAAGGGGATGACAGAGGATGAGATGGTTGGACAGTGTTCTCGAAGCTACTAACATGAGTTTGGCCAAACTGTGCGAGGCAGTGAAGGATAGGCGTGCCTGGTGTGCTCTGGTCCATGGGGTCACGAAGAGTCGGACACGACTGAACGACTGAACAACAACAACAACAACTCATTTCTCCATGTTGGGTTCTGGAGCATGGTATTGGTCACCTCATTGTGTGACTGGAAACTATAGACAACTGGTAATCTATGCAACTATTAGATGCTACAAAGATTGTCTAATTATTGTTTACAAGAATTAGAATCACTGGCCCACGCATGAGGCAAAGTGAGGCAACCACCTCAGGTGACAGGATCCACAGGGGCAGCAGATTTGGCGTCAAGGAATGCATTGCCTGCTGCCGCGATAACAGCAATGGCTGCAGTGCGCTCCTTGGAAGCCGGATCTGAGGCCTCCTCGGCAGCTTCCCCCCAATGCCGTCTCTACAGCAGTCTCTTGGCAAAAAGAAGGTGCTGCTGCTCTTCTCTCACCCTTGTTCACCCCTTGCAGCTGATGTAGATCTTCACTCATCCCCTCTTCCCTGACAGGTTGAGATCCATTTTGTGGTTTGCCTCAGGTGCCAAATTATTTTGGGCCAGCCATGAAAACTATAATATACACACAACATTGCTCAGGAATTCCAAGAAACAAACAAGCAACAGTGCAGGTTTAAAGTCAGTGGGTAAAATCAGTGCAAATGGATTATTCCACCATTTTGATTCAATTGTATCTAAACACAAAGAAAAACTGCTCCTTGGTCTCAGGAAGCACTATACAAAATCTGATTAAAAATCAGCGCAGTTTTGAAAGGTTCAGTCTACCACCAGGAATCCAAACAGCATCTAACTGTATCCAAACACAAAGGAAAACTTGCTCCTTGGTCTCAGGAACCATTATGCATTTTAATGATATATTAAGAGGTGTACAAATGTATAGCCAACTCTAACCAAATTGTTACCGACCACCCAACTCCTTCTGACCCAACTGGGCTGTCCACATGTTTATGTGGTGCCTATCAAAGTTCCCTCTCCTTACCAGCCTCATAGCACCACTACAGTGTACCTTACTGTTCTCTCAATCCCGATATACCCGTTCTCTATGGATTTAACCAAATAGTTGCTTGGCCAATCTGATTTCTGACTCTGTACGTAAACTTTTATTATTGCAATAAACTGTCCAAACACAGGTTCTTCCTATACATGTGTAATCACTGACAAGTTTGTTGCATGTGGCAACAATACTTCAGGCTCTATTTTCTAAGCAGCCCAAAGCAAACTTTGCCACATATTTATTAGTATAGGTGCTATTGAGTCAAAAAAGCAAAGTTCTATCCACAAGGAATAAATACACCTGCAACGTGGAAACTCTAAATATATGTTAACACATTCTTTTTTCCTCTGAGAGTGAAAACTAAGCAAATTAAAATAAATCAGTTTGAGTTTTATTGTTGAGTTGCTTGGAGATGTTTTATATGAAATGATTTATAAATGAAAATAAATAAAAAATAGTGCTACTTCTGGGTTTTAAAAGACATGTGATTGCAAGCGGGGAGTTTAGCATTTCCAGATTCTACAGCACTGTCAGGGGAAATGCCATACTTAACACAGTCTTGTTTGCCATGAACCTACCCCAAATCCCAGTGCCATGCACTGATATGAAGTGTTTTCAATCCTAGCCACATGGAGAGTTGTTTACATTGTGCCTCTGATACAGAAAAATCTGGAGTTGACCTCTTATTCTTCTGGTTCAAAACCCTGAATACAAACTTGTTACTGTACTGTCAATATTAAAGCTGCTTCTAAATCGCACAGATTCCCCCCCCCCCCACAACAGGCATCCTGACATTTTTTGCAAAAACCTTAGCTGCTGTCAAAGTGCAACAAAGCTGAAGGTATTGAAAAATATAAGCAGATTAGATTTTATGGCAAGGATTGGAACGGGAGACCCCTGGAGTGGGGGCTGTATAGCTGATGTTATGAAGGGAGCCTGTGGTGTTCAACAGAAGTTTAAAGAGATTCACTCACATTTCCTTCCTCTGCCAGACCTCCTCTGTACTGATTGAGCAAATAAGGCAAAGCTGATGAAAGGAATAAACTTGCAGCCTTTCAGTACGATAAGGAATATATTCTAGTAGCACTCAGATTATGGCTTTGTCAGCATGGAGGGGGGAAATGGTCAGTTGACTGTAGATGTGTGAGGGGTGAACATAACAAAACAAAATCACGCATTTACCATTTTCCCACAAGGATTGGTGGCTAACCTGTACCACCAACTCTTTCTCCTTTTCCTACCTACTGCCACTTCAACTACTGTTGTTCCTCCTCCATTTTAATCTGCTGCATTCCCCAACCAGGGGCTACCCTCACCCTTCAATGTCACATTCTGAGGAAGAAGTCATTCTCAGAGTGAGGCATTGTGGGTTAGGTGGCCTCAGAGTATGCCTGCACGCGACAGTGGCAAACCCTGTTTAAAGTTTGAGACTGGTTAAATTTTAAACTGCAAGTGCTGCCATCTTGGCAAAGTTGTGGTGGCAGCAGCACTGGTGCTGTCTGTGGCCATCTCAGCCACAATGGCTCACTCTGAGGAAGGATCCTTACTAGTGGCGGACTTGCTTCATAGCTAAGTGGTGCTCCATAACTCAATGGCTGGGTGGGCAGGCAGCAGGAATCGCAGTAGGTAGGTGGCAGGTTTTGCCCTTGCTTGTGGTATAAGTGGCAGGCAGGCAGTCCATGGGTGGCAGATGGGGGCACAGTTTGTTCCCTCTTCTGATCTAAGACACATTTTCTTGCTACATACATGTCCTCTGTAGATAATTATATGAAGTCGTAGTTATAAAGCTCTTAATACCTGAAGACCTTTTGTGGAAAGTCTTATGAACAAACTAGGAAGATTCTCTTCTGCAACTGCTGGGTTACCAAAATCTGCATTGTTAATATTCTCTAGAATGGGATGGAAGAAGAATCACTTGGGGCCAAGAGACTGAAGTAGTTTAGATTCAGCTCAATGCACAAGATGAGACATGAGGCATGTGTGTGTGATTAACTTTGGTCTCACCAAATTGTAAAAACAAGTGAACTTCAGAGACCCTGTACTTCAGGGCAGCCAAACTCATCAACTTCCAGCTCCCATCCAGACTGTGCTGGCTGTAAATCATAGATGCTGTTTATTTGCCTCATGTTTACTTTAATCTCAGAATCATTAATTAAAAGATGGCAGTAACAACATCTCCTCTTGGATTATTTTTGAGGTGCCTCTATAGTGACAGTTGAATGACAAGTAGGTAAGAAAAAACAATCTATATACCGCAAAGTGCTTCAGAGATTTCAATTAAATTAAAATAATTATTAACTATTGGTATTATAAGAACATCCAGAATTCCCAAAGCAGGATCAAGACCTGGTTTTGAAAAGTGCTTTGCAGTTTCAGCAAAGCTGAAAATGTTTTTCCATCCTCAAAGCATTTAATACCTGTTCATTACTTTAATGCAACCTCTGTGTGTATGTGCATGTGATGTAATTTGATTGTTTCCATAATTCACCCTGGGATCATGTATAAATGAAGAGCAGGAGAGAAATTCAAATAAAAAGTAAATAAATATCCTTCCTTCTCCCTCTTCCCCCCCTTCCCCCCTCCCTCTCTCTCACACCAATATATGTACCAACGTTTTAGCATTAGTATTTCCCCCATTATTCTACCTTTATTTGAGAAAGAGACAATCTAAATGATATATTAAATGACTGTATGCATTTAATGTTTCTTGTTCTTTACATTAGAAATGACATGCACACGGAGCACCCACAATTAGCAAATCTGGAAGAGATTTAACTATTTCCTCCTACACCTCAGTCTAAGTTTTTTAAAAAATACCCTCCAAAAGCTGGCATTTGCCCTGAATAGAAACTTCCCTCCTGGGGGGGGGGGGAAGGTAACTTGAGAAGTTAGTTTTCACCAGAACCATAGTGGGTGGGCTGGAGGGTTAACATCCTTCCCCATGAACCACAGGCCCCTTTCTGTCTCTAGACTCAGGCTCTGTCCTAAGCAGAACCACCTTAACTCTTTGCCAATTGTTTTCTGATGGCAATCAGCAGCATGCAGCCCAAATTTTTCTTAAGCCTTGTGAGGTTTTTGAGTCTTGAGTCTACTTCACCATCTTTCATCTGCTACTTAAGCCATCACTCTCCCAGCACCCTAAGATACCTTCCCATTCACGTTTCCCATCCAGTCTCTGTGCATAGCTTCTTCTGTTCCCAGACCATTCTGTAGTTTCCCCAGCAGAACTGATCTTACAATTATTTCCCAAGAAAATGCAAGGTATAGGTTGAGCTTCGGCCGCTGACTATTCCAGGTCATTCTTGCAGTAATATTCTCATTTGTCACAGTCTCAAGGTGTTGCAGATTCCATAGTACTTTCCTTCCTCCTTTGAAAATTGTGAAATACAATACATTTGGATTTCTAAGCACACACATGTATGCAACCTTGGGACCTAGAATTATATCTTAAGTATGAATATCAAGTTTCACAGCTCCATACTGATGCCCAAGGGAACTATCTCATTTCAAGGGACCTAAGTAGTGCCTGAAAACAGATTTGTGGATTGCATCTTCTTAGAACCCGGAATACAAGTTACATCCTGAATGCACTTACCAAGATCCATTTACCCCGCTTCAATGGTCAAGGCAGATATCACATTACAAATAAATAAATAAATACATAATCAAGTTTGAAAACTCTGAATACTTGCATTTAAGCAGACCTCAGCTTCATTTGGGTAAAAAGGAATGGGTCTTTTACTTACATATAGTGATTTTCTAAATGCTGATGATGTAATGCCTTTTTAGTACAGGTTGAAACACCGGAAACGTCCTTAAGCTTGGATATTACATTGATGATGATAACGGTACAACCCTAGTTATAAGAGGAGCAAAAGAGGCCAAGTAACCAGGCAGTAAGTAGGTGGAAGATGAGACAAGTTGGTCAATCAACTTTCAAACACTGGATGCTGTAACGAATCGGATCTAAGTTAAGGGATTTTCAGAAACCCACCGTGTTTTATGAGTTAATGGGTACCCCAGTTTGAGTGGCAGATATCCCATGGGAGGTGGGACATTCCGCTCTTTAAAAAGGAGGGAGCAGCCATTAGAGTGGGAGGAGTGGTGACTGGAAGAAGGAGGGCGTGGGGCCAGGATAGTGGTGGGTAGGTTAGGATAGGTTAGGATACGTTGAAGATGTGTATATGATGCTGAAAGAAAGAGTTTACACTGTTATGAAACTAAGCTTATAAACCATTACTGAAACCGTTATGTTCTCAAAGAAATAAAGACTTCTTACTGTTGAGCTAAGAAAATATCATTGTTCATTTGGTCCACCGAGCTATGTATGCTCATGAGGAGGTGAACTCAGGGAAAGGACAAAACTGACCTGCAGGGTGATAGTTTGTGTCTTGGAGTTCCCTCAGGAGGGGCTAGCAGGCGGAAACCCTGGTATTGCCACAGAGTTGCTAAGAGGGCTTAGCTAACTGATATAGTGAGGGATCTAATGAAAGAGAGACCATGAACCGTAGGCAAAGAAGAGTTTAACCCCTGAAGCCCAGAGCAGAGGATATAACCGGCCACGGCCGCTGGACAGGAAAACTCCCGTTACTAAGAGATTCCCAGATTATTAATAAAAGGGGATTGACAACACAGACGGACCTCAGAGGGACAGGTGGGGTGGATTGAAATTTGACCCAGAACACCTGATTAGAAATTCACTTAGTAACAAGGGGGGAGTGTGAAGTAGAGGTTCGTCGCAGATGCGTCTCCAGAAAACAGGTATCAAAGAGACTGAAAACTATAAAACTAGTTAAGGCAAAGTAGCAGAAAGAAGCAACCTATACCTATAGGCATGCAGGCTTCCTTCACGCTACTGCCAAACACACAGCCACTGGAGTTTGTGGCTACCGGTAGTAGGTGCTTTAGCATCAAGAACATGGCTAGGATTCTGCTTCTCTTCACATGTTCGCTGAATATATGAGGTTGTCTCCATGTCCCCTTTCTTTAAGACAAACTTTCCTAGCCTGCTGCCCCCCACCAGATGTTCCTAATACCAATCCTTGTCTCCATTTTCTATACCTCTCCATTCAGAAAACTGTCCATTTATTCCTAGTCTTTGTTTCCCACAACTGAACCAGTTCCTGATCCACAAGAGGACATTTCCACTTATTGCTTGACTTTTAAGCTTACTCATGAGTTTTTGGTGAGGTTTTTGGCATTGAAAGTTGCTTGACAGTCCAAACAGGTCTATAGGCTTGTTGACACTCTCAAAAAATTCTGATAGTTTTGGATCATTGCAGAAGCCATGCTGGCTCAGTGTCAGTAAGCTTTGTTCTTCTATATACTTGCATTTTCTAGGAGTTTTCCACCACCTTTACCCATAGGAGCCTGAACATTCACAAAGAGCTCCATCAGAGACTTTGTCTGGAAATCTTGCCATCTGAGTTTAGGTAGGTGATTACCAGGTGACTACAGGTATATTTTCAGTGGTGGCATATCCACCTGCAGCAATCAGTCGATGTTCATTTGATGCCATTGAAAAGCATAAAACTATTTCACCTTACTGTGTTCTCTTCTTTTAGTTTGAATGGATGTTATTGTTGATTGCTCTTTTTATCTGTTTCATTGTTTGTTTTTAATTTATTATTGTTCATATTTATTGTTTCATTTTTGCCATCTTAAGGCACTGCCAAGCTGGGACATAAATTGTAGAAATAAATAAATAAAATATCACCATAGCACAGTTCTTATTTATATGGACAAATAAGTGGCCATCCTTGTTCCCTTAAATGTTAACAGACCATACAATATGAAGAAGCATTCTCAAATGCAGCTCATTTGGTCTGTTCATATTGCTGAAATTTCCTAAAGAACCAAACCCTTTAAAACAGCAGTTGTTATAATGAAATTTTCTTGTATACCTTAATTACCACATTACTTTCTAAAATTCTGTACTGTGAACATTGGAAGTCTGACTCTATAAAAATCTTCATTCAGCTCCCACACTGAAGAGACACTCATGAACTTGGCACTTTTTCTCCTGGGCTTGCAGCCCAGAAATTGGTTGGAGCTTTTACTTAATCCCCAAAGTGTGTGTGTGCATGTGCACGTACACGCATATGCACATACATTTTTGTGTGATTTTCAACTTCTCAGTTTATTCTGTTTTTAAGAAATGATAAGTTGAAAAATGAGAGCTAAAACAAGCAGTCTTCTTCCCACTACATGAGCAAATGCTTTCTGTCTTGGTATGTAACTTTTGTTTACTCCATTGCCAAGGCAGGAGGCTTATTTATTAGACTGGTAAAAACTATGAAAGCTAAGATGGCTGTGGCTACCAGATTTGCAATTGCATTAAATCCCTTCCAAGGCTAATCAGCTTTTCCCAGAACATGCAAGGCAAAGTGCAGCTACAGCCACATTATTTTCCACACAGCTTGAATTTAACTTTGTATTTTCCAAAAGGGGAAAGCTCTCTACCCCTTTTAAAAAATGCCACTTTCTCTGCTTTTACATATCTCTTCAACCTGCTTAAAATAAACGTTCGTTCAAAAATCAGGGAACAAGACACATACTAAAAATTCAGAATGCCCCACTGAAGGCTATTTGCACTGAATCAGCAGCTTATAGGATTGCATATTGGAGACTAGTACTAAAACCCAAACATATGTACCTTCTTCCCTGGCATGATATATTACTGAACACAAGGAAGGGGATAGCATTGGATCAACACTGTAAGTGGAATATAAACCCAGGAAACACAACATCATGTTTCTGTTTTCTGGCAGGCACATAGTAGTTACCCCCTCCCCCCAAAAATCAAGGGCACTCCCCAGCCAAATGATTGCACATGGCACATAATGGAGCAGTTGCAGCAACAGGGGGCCACGGTCCCTCCACCAGTTTATGTATCTTCCCAAGCTCTGAAACTCCTCCTGCCTCTTGGCTGGTATAGCTCCCCACAAATCACTGCCCATCCTCCAAGTCAGACTCCAGTCCCCCTTCCTCCAGTGTACACTCCTCAGCATCCTTCCAGTCACTGACAATGAGCGTTCCCCACATCAAATGGGGTGCGCATGTTGCGAGATTGCGAGGAGGCCCGTTGAATCACAGTGGCAGCTCTTGGCAGTTGGTCTGGCTTCACCTTCCCAGGTTGGGATACCTGTGGACTCCACCTACACTAGCAGCCACCCAATCCTGGCTGGGGAGGTGTTGCCAGGGGGATTGGCCAGGTAGAGGAGGGATTATGCAGTACACACAATAGAACTTGAGTCATACCTGGGAAGCGGCCGTTGGATTCAGAGCTTCCCCACCCCCCACTCCCTCAATTGATGCTTACTTTGCAGGTTTAACCACCCTTTTTCCACAGCCACGCAGGTGCTGCTATGACAAGGTCGCTGTTGAAGGGCCAGAAAGGAATTTCCCTGCATTGGCAGGTTTCGCCGTTCCCGTAGCAATTCGTCACAACTTTGGCGGTTGCAGGCCTTGGGCGGAATCCTTTAGTCAATTACAGGATGGGGGGGGCGTAGGGCAGTGACCCCCGCCCCCATTGTGGCGGCGATAACAGGGTTCCCGTTAAAGTGGTCTCAGGGGGAGGCATTGACCAAACGCCCAGGGTCATCACTGCCCTCCCCTTCCAGCGGCAGTGAACATAGGGGGGTGGGCTATCTGCTTGAACATATGTTCTCCAGACTAGCCCACTTCCCAATCATGCTGGATAACCCTGAAGGTACCCAGAACCCCAACTGGGGGGCTGGGAAGGATAAACGCCCAATGCCTGAGCCAAGGTCTTCCTACATCTGAAATATTAATAAAGTTGTGGCCAATTTAATCCCATAGAACGTTGTCATGAGTCTTTCTTTCCCTCAGGGGCTGCCCCGGGGTACGGGGGGACTTCGCCTGGCCGCGCAATAGAGGGTGAATAACAATCAGGAGAGAATTGTCAGTGAAAACAGGCCACAACTAAGTGGAGTTGGGTAAGGATCCATTATCTGAAGCCGGATGCAGCAACTCAACACACATGCTGGGGAATGCTATGGGAACTGACCAGCATACAAGGACCCAGTGTGGTGCCTTCCATGCAATTGCAACCCTGCTGGTAAATGTGAGATGAGTAGAGAGCCATGCCTTGCCTACTCAAGCTTGTAGCATGATCTGGTGTGGGTCCTCAAGAGGGCCCCGCTTATTTGTAGATTTCGCCCAATGCCATTTCCACCCAAGTTGTGACAAATTGCTATGCAAAAGACACATAACAACTACCTGTTAGCCACTGAGAGATGTGCAAAAACATTTCAACCAAAGGCGAATGGTGGTTAATAGAAAATTTCTTTCTAGCTCTGAAAACCAGCATCCACTCAACATCTCAGTGGAAGACTGAAACTGAGGGAGGACTGGGAATCAGAAGGAGACAGAAGGCTGCAGTTGGAGCTGATTGACCTCTTTAAAGGGGCTCACTGCCTCATTCCTTCCCAAGATCTCACTGCAGATGATCCCCTTAAGAACTCAGGGAGAATTGGCTCCTTCCCTGTCTTTGATGATGGCTGCACCTCTCTGCAAGCTGGTTCTCCATTTGATTCCTTGCTGGGCCATTATTTCCTTTGCGATAAGAGGTAGTTATGGAAATGGAAACCAATGCATTCATTTCCCATTTGTCAGGTCATGGAGTACCTTTTTGCCCAAAGGATCATGATCGAAAACTTAAAATGAAAAGGGCTGTATAAGTGAGTGTGCTGTAGCCTTTCATAATTTAAATGTCTTCAATTTGAGGCTGGTTGGTCTGCATTTTGAAAACATATGGACCCTCCACCACAACCTGACTACAAGAAGGTTGCATTGCATTCCCTACATGGGGAAATGTATTATTATTTTTTGATTAGATGCATTCTTTTCTAAGAGAGTATCCTCACAAAGCATCCAACACAGAATAAAAGCTAAAGAGCCATCCATAAACAATACATAAACACTATTTGAAACTTATCAAAAAACTACAAATCAATAAAAAGAGTCAGCACATCAATCTGAAGGCAAACAACAATCAGCCCAGCATAATCATAAAACACAATGAGATAGAAGAACAGCCCAACGGTTCCATAGTCAAATTAAACTCAATCTATAAAAGCGGAATACAAAAGTCTTCGGAGCCAGTTTAAAAATGCAATGGAGCGTGGTGGGGGGGCTTCTAGGGGGCCTTAAAAAGTATTAAAACTTTGTATTACTACACAATACTTCATATATACTTTGTGGGGGCTTACTCCCTAATTTGGGGAAAACATTTGTTTTGGAGGAAATAAAAACAATTTTCATAAAATTAGCCAGGTTTCTCAGAGGAAGGAGTGCACATCTTCAAACACAGTGGTGGGTCTTTGCCATTGGTTCAATCTGAAGGCAAACCATAGAATTGTAGAGTTGGAAGGAACCTCAAGGGTCATCTAGTCTAACCCCCCGCAATGCAGGATTCCCAGCTAAAGCATCCATGACAGATGACCATCCAGCCTCTGCTTTAAAACCTCCAAGGAAGGAAGGTTCACACCTCCAATTTGGTGACCTAAATTGAAGTTTCAGGAACAGAACAGGTGGTGAAGTCGTTCTGTGAGCCCTTCACTGTGTTCTCAGTTTGCAACTCCATCCACATAGTGTTACTATATAGTTGCCCAAAACAAATTGAGCAGTGACATGATAATGCAGAAGCACCACAATGAAGTGGGCTGGGTTGGGAGTTGACATGACTGTTTTACACTTTGCCAAATTCAAAGTAGATTCATTCACCCCATGTTCTCAAGAGTTGCCTCATCAGTCTGGCTAGGAGAATGATTTCTCTATCTATCTCACATGTGGCCATGCACACTCACACTTTGTATTGTCAGATAGGACAAATCAATTAATGAGAAGCCAGGGCTTACTAACTGGAATAGTGAACATTATGGAGACTGTGCAGCTTCTCTTCCAAGTTTACATCCTCTGTTTAGGGATGCAAAATGAACCTGGTGCTGATATACTGCACACCGGTGGCTGCAGCAAGCCAGGCAGATTGGTTTCTATAACTATGCGCTGTAAAAGGATGCAAGAGTTCCTTTCAACTCCCTGGCTTTAGCCCAAGCCAAAGGCTTCTTAACGCAGGCAAGCTGTTGTGTGACTGCTGAAATGGAAGATTATTTATTTAAAGCAGAGACTTTTTTTCTTTTCCATCCCACCCCCTCAACCCCCAGCACTCAGAGAGCAATCAGTGCTAAAGGGAAAGATGGCAAAGCTCAGCGTCTCCAAATTGAAACTCAAGCCAAGGGTAGAGAAATGCCCTGCAGCTCATCCCAGCCTGTGAATGACAATAAATAACTGGCTAAGGGGATGTTATTGAAAAGTGAGAGGAGGGAGCAGGACAGGTCGGCTCTGTTTCAAAGTTTTTACTCCCAACATTAGTCTGAAGAGATTGTGAGGGATGCAGAGGAACCCCTTTCCTCTGGCTAAAACACCCCTGGCAGAAACTGAGTGAGCGAAAAAAGTGGGTAATGTATCAATGGGAAATACCTGTAATAGCATCTGTTTTATCTTCTGGAGGACAAGGTGTGGGGGTGGGTGGGTGGGGGTTGTCAGGTAATGTGACATTTTGGATGGCCTGGTAAACATAGTGTTGTAATATGGATTAGGGAACTCACATGTCAGAAACTTTTGACACTCCTGAGAGTCTGCCCCTGCTATCCATGCTTAAGTGCAGGTAGGTCCCATTGGAATGAACTGAGGCTGCAAACCTGCCCACATCGAAACCAAACATGCCCTACTTCTGAGCGAGCAGAATTGAGGTCATAAGAACTGGTTGCAGCCTAGTTTTTTTGGGAGGGGGGATCCTCAAGAGAACTTCCCTCATCGCGTTGTCATAATACCAAATATTGGTGGTGGTGGTGGTGGTGGGGGGGGGGGAAGAGCGCCCATAGGTCTAAAGAAGTCATATTACTGTTAAGCAGGCTTGTTTCCCTTCTGCAGCCACGAAGCATTCGAAACTGGGATCAGGTTAGTCCCAACAACGCAAATCGCTTCAGATAAAAGTCCCGGGTTTGGTGTTCCCCTGGTTAAACGCACCCAGGACTGCAGCTTCTGCGTTGCTGCGGATAGCGAGCTCCTTAAGGCGCTTCTCCCACGTCCGCTCCTTCCCCGCTTTTTTTCTTTTTATCAACGAGGCGAAGCGGAGGAGGAGGAGAGGAGCAGCAGCGAGCATGTGCAGAGTGCCTTTTCCACAGGGCTATGCCAAACAGCGAAGAGCGAGGGCGGTCGCCGTCTTTCGTATGACACTGACACACACACACACACACACACCCCTTAAATATAATAATACTTAAAAACCCAGCCTCTACAGCTTCTGCCCTTGGGAGAAGAAGGGACACGAGGCACGTTCACCACCAAGGCGCACAGAGACCACACACACACGCGAACACGCCGTTATTTTTAATTTCGGCAAGGTGACGTCGCATTGTGCCGGGAGGAAGGCGCGCGCGTGGGTGGCGCTGCTAAAAAGAAAAAAAAAAGGCGGGAGAACCGTGCGAGAGGGCGCGCGCGCCTGTGTGTGCATGAGAGAGATGTGAAGCGGAGTGTCTGTCTGTGTGTGCGCGCTCTCTCTCGCGCGCGCGCGTGTGTGGAGGAATCCGGCGCTGCGCGAGAGCCTTCCCGCGCGCCTCGCTCCGCGCCCTCCTCCTCCTCCTCCTCCTCTTCTCTCCGCCCCTCGCCCTCCCCTCCTCGACCATCGCGGTGCCGGCGAGCGCGGCGCTGTCGTCGCAGCTCCAGAAGAGGCGGCGGGCGCTGCGGGAGGAGCCGCACAGGATTACTTACCCAGGCTCGCGGCTGCTTCTTGTGGAAGTGCTGGTGGCGCGGGAGGGGGGAAAATAAAACCGGAATAGAGCGCGCCGAGGACGACGACGGCAGGTGGGTTGCCGAATAGGGCACCGGGGGGGGGGGATTTTCTGTCAGAGGGGTCTAGAACAAAATGGGGGAGGGGGTGCAGCGAACTTTTTTTTTTTCCCCAGGAGGAAACGACCCCTAGTGGGGGTCTCCGCCCAGCCCAGCCTGCGTTGGTGGAGGGTGGTGGGGCTCTTCTTCGGTCCACGTCTGCCGAGAGAGTTGATAACCGCCTCAATTTGCTTTCTTTAAACTTAGGGAGCGAAGTTTTTTTTGGGGGGTGGGGGATGTATTATGGTGGTATCGACGCCTGCCCAGGCTGCTTTCAGTTGGTGGGAAAGCTGCGAGACGTTTCGGCGTTCTTCTTTTATTTCTCGTGCTCTCTGAGCTTCTTCCTGCTTAATTGTTGAGACAGGGTGCTGGGCTGCTATGTTTTTTTTTGCGAGGCGCCAGGCTCAAGTTTTTGTTTTTATTTCTTCCCCATCTCCTTGCTGCTCTCTGCTTAGTCCCTTTATTTTTTTTTAAATTGCCAGCATCATTTCCGAATGCACATTCGCCTTAAAAGCAAAACAAAAAGCCAGCTGTCACCTTTCCTCTTCTGCTGCCGTTCGCAGCAGCCTTCTTCTTCTTCTTCTTCTTCTTCTTCTTCTTCTTCTTCTTAGCTCTGCCAGGCGAAGTCGACGAAAACCTTGCATTTTGTGGGGTGGAAGGAAGACTCCAGGGGTTGTTCTCTGAGGCGCTGTCTGTCTGAAAGCAGCTCCCCTTGATCCTCTTGCCTCTCCCTTTTCTCCCTTGCTGTCACTTCGTTTGTAAGAACAAACTCATTATAAAAACATAGACAAAAAAAACTCCTGTGTTAGGTTGATGGGACGGTAAGCAGAGAACATTCAAATAGGCAACTCTGAGAGTAAAGGACATAAACAAAAGTTCACTGGTTGTGTGTGTTGTGGCATCTTAAAGACTAATAGATTTGCAGTGCAAGCCCCTAATCAGAAGGAAGTGTTTATAAGGATTGCAGCCTTATTGTGGTACAAGCTTCCATGGAGTTGGAGCCCACTTCATCAGATGCATAAAGTGTTATTTAGTTGTAAATAATAATGATATGCAAGCTTTACAGCTCTGTGCTTTCACAGAGCACATTCCTTCACTCCTGTGCTCATAGGAGGAAGGGGGGGGAGAGTTTCTAATGTGCCCCTAAACTAAAATGGGGACAGGATATCAGCAAGGCAAAATCTCAAGATCAATTGCAGTAAAAGAAATGAAGGCAGAATAATCCACACGAGCTCCACCTGGGGCTATATTGCTCTTGTATAACAATATTGCACTTGAAGGGGTGGGGGGGGAATCTGTTTTGGAAGTGTAGGTATTATCAATGATCACTGTATTACAGAGGGCTGTCAATGACTCACACCATCTGCATTACTCATGGGATTTTATTGTTAAATCACCTGTAAAACAATCACATTCCCCGTGTCTTTAATTTGTGTTTAAATGTTATCTTGCAGTACTGGCTGCATTCCCTAAAAATCTTTTTTTTTAAAAGAACAACCCCTGACATTTGGAGCTAGGGAAAAATACTGCTCCATTTGCCTGTGGTTCTCTTTAGCAGCATGAGCAATGGAAGATGCTAATGCTGCTCTGCTTGAACCGATCTATAATGTTAGCTTTACTGACAGAATATCTTTCTTTTTTTTGCTCTCACTTTTGTGAGCACTAGGGGTCAGATGCTTTCTGCTGATGATTAAAAACGAGCTTTCATTGAGCATTGCTTTATTTGTAAACTGAAGTGTTTGTTTTATATAATCCAATTAGAAGGGTGACAAAACTACAGTCTCCCTCTCTAACAACCCCCAATCAAAAAGATTCCTTGAGAGTAAACTTGCTTTGCTTCATATTTCCAGTTTATAAACAATCAATTAAATCAGGGATCTTCTTGAGACAAAAAAGATAGTTATTTCATGCTTCATAGTTTGCTCTTGGTAAGGGATTGCAGATGAATAGGTGGTCACTATTAAAATATCAATTAATCTTACTGGATCGTTTAGATTGGCAGGTCATCCTGCCATTCTAGGGCTGTTCTCTATAACACGTTCCTTAATGCTTGGTACTCTTAATTTTGAATGTATTTGCCGGTCCATTTCTCAGTGTTAGATACTATGACTTACTGATTTATCACTCTTGGATCTTTTGTGGCTGCATTTGTTAGAGTGGTTCTGACCCACTCATGCATTCCAGGATTGAGCAAGAACTGGCTTTTATGTTGTTTAGGTTGCAGTTTGCAGCCTTATACCAATTTACCTTGGAGTAAATCCCATTTCACTAAAGAAACATGATTCTAAATAGACTTGTACAGGATTGCACTGTTGTTGTTCTTACCAGTTGACTTGACCGCAGACATATATTGCATCTTGCTTTTTTCCAAAGTCACAGAGTGCATATTTCTCAAGAAGAAAGTTCCAAGTTCAGTCCCTGGGGACTGCATTGAAAATTATGTTGTATAATATGTCTTGAAAAATCCCCAGTCTTGGAGAACCACTGCCAGTTGAAAGTAGACAGTACTGGGCTGTATGAACCAATGATCTGATTTTGTAGGTGGCAGCTTTTTGTATACACAGATGGTCAGAAAGACCATTGGATACTTCTTTTTTTTGCATTTAACTAGGTTTGTAGTTTAATCCCTTTCAACAGCATGTGATAATGCTGCCAAATGCAGCACAAGCTGCGTTACCCAATTTCGACGGTTGTGGCTGAAGTTTTATGGGCACTTTGGAAACTTGTTATAAAAGAAATTTGATTTCTGACTGAGATGCTTGCATGCAGAGTTTCAGATGAGAGTGACTTTTTTAACGGACAAAGCCATAAACAAGAAATAAGGATTTATAACAGAGGTTCTCTCTGACGTTTATGGCACTGCAAATAACATTTCTGAGATGCATGCAGACAGGTGTGGAAATGTATTCATTATAAACGCATCTTGGTTTCAGAGGCACATGAAACATCATTTAAAAAGAGTGTTTGACAGAATTATTTAATAGAAGCTTGTAACATTAGCTGCAGAAATCCTGATCAATTCTGGATCTTTAAAAAGTTCCACTTCCTGATAGTCTTGGTCACAACTAGATTTTGCATTTTTGTCTTGAGGGCAACCGATGTGCGTTACTTTGACATTTCAGAATTTTGAGATTCCAGATACGCTGGAATCTAGGCATTATATCTTCATTATATTTTCACCGACTATTAAGCCTTTATATGACACAAACAGTATGTATCCTATGGTCATGCAGAATTGGGGAAGGAAATCCCTATGGAATATAAATGCAATAACGTTTCAGCCCCCCCTCCCAATTAAGCATTTTTAGAAATTTAGCTATATGATTGTTTTCCTAATGTAAGGTTCTGAACAGAATACCCAATAGTCATGGGCATAACTTCAATGTTGGACCTGTGTGGAAAAGATCCAGTAGGATTGTACTGTGTGTCAGATCTGAAGCTGAGAATAACTTATTTAAAGATTGATATCTGAATTTCAGTTTAATTTTTGAAAGGTTACTATAAAGAAACACCTATCATTCTTTTGTTAGGACAAAGTCTAAGTGTAATAAAAATTCGTTTGGGAAAGACAGTAGTGTTAAATTTTGTATTGTGTTAATTAGGCGTGTATGAAAAGAAAACCACACATCATGCAAATACTTGTACATATGTGCTTTCCTTGTTCCTATCTTGTCTGGGAAGCTTGTGTGCTTATATATGGAAGATTTCACCTTTCACCATCTCTTTACATTATAGCTTTAACATGAAATATATCAGTATTGCATGCGTGGTTGTGTGACTTGTCCTATCTGTGTAGCCCAGGGATAGGCAACATGGTGTCCTCCAGAGATGTTGTTGGACTTCAGTTCCCATATTTCTTGACTATTGGCCATACTGTCTGGGGATCATGGGAGTTGTAGTATAACAACATCTGAGGGTACCATGTTGACTACTTATCATTTTTGACTATTTTGAAGTGAGTTGTTCAAAACCCAGCATACTTTGAGAGAAAGCATATAGAGCGTGCTTGGCATGCTTGTTTCGGCTGTGAATGAAGAAGAAGGTTTGTAGTGCTGAACCAAAAGACCTGATCCTACAGGGTCTGCAATTATCTTATCTGCTAATGTTTAAAAGAGGCACTGAAAAGTTCTCTATAGAGTCACCTTTGTATATGTCTGGTTGATTAGATGAAGACCATTTGATGTTGCATACAGCATGTAATTTCTTTTGGATCATGGGGAATTATCAGAAGCTGATAGTAGATTCGGGAGTTGTGGCACTTCCCATGGAATTTGGAGGACAAATTACTACAATTAGTGTTATATTCTTCAATTTGCATCACCACTGTAGGCCTGCTCAGAAATTTCCAAAACCTAGAAGAACAAATTAGACAATCCAGAAACCCACTGTGTTTTTAAATTTAATACAGTAAATTTAGGGTTGCCATATTTCAAAAAGTATAAACCAGGATACCCCGAAAGTTCTGGAGCATTTTTAAGGAAGATCCCAAAATTGTTGGACTTTTTTTAAAAAAAAATTGTTGTACAAAAATTCCCAAAACCCTGCAGTTTTTTTGCTTGATTTGCCTAAGATCCAGGACAAAGTGCCACATTTTGGAAATTCACCCCGGACATTATTTCTATCTTTGAAATCCCAGTAATCATATTGTATAATATGGCTTGGAAAATCCCCAGTCTTGGAGAGCCACTGCCAGTTGAGAGTAGACAGCACTGGGCTGTATGAACCAGTGATCTGATTTTGGAGGTGGCAGCTCTAGTAAATCAAATTATTCCTGAATCAGAATGAGCAGGAGTCCGTGATCTCTAACAGAAGGGCTCAGTTTATAACTGAACACCGTATCCAGCATCTGAAAAAGAAGCCTGACTTGGAGATCCTTGGCTTGATAATGAAATGGCAGTTGTTGATACAGTAGCTTTTCAAGTTTGGTAGTTTGGACAATTAGTAAATTGAAATTGGGGCTAATTTTACAAAAGAGTTAATGCATGTTTCAAAAGCAACGTGATTTAGCATCACTATCACCTTGTGGTTGATCGGAGTAAAATGAGACTTGAGTCAACCCTTCCCAATGATAACACTTGATGGCACTCTCAGCAAGAATATCACTTTATCTAACCAATTACACAGGGCAATCATCATGTTTGCCATGACAGCTTTTGAGCCATGCACTGTATACATAGGTAGTTATTGAAAGGATTTCTTGGTAGGAGATACTTGCATGACCACTACTATCTATTGCCTTTATCAATTCTATTTCTGTCATTTTTGAAATGCCAACAAAATGATAATACTGTAATTTTAAAAGAAATATCATGCATGATGCATTACAGCTTGTTATTTTTTTTTAAAAAAAAATCAATATGATTTACTGTATTTTTCCGTGTATAAGACTAGATTTCCCCCCTAAAAAACAATGTCCAAAATTTTGGGGCGTCTTATACATGGGGGCCATCTCCCCCCATTTTCTTAAATCGGAGCCCCCCAAAATGTCTTATACATGGGGGCGTCTTATAGATGGAAAAATATGGTATATGTCTATCTATTCCTGTATTTTCTTTTATACATTTATATACTACCCTTCAACCAAAAGCAGTTTACAGTCATACCTCGGGTTACAGCCACTTCAGGTTGCACGATTCCGGGTTGCGCACCACGCCAAACCCGGAAGTACCGGAACAGGTTACTTCTGGGTTTGGCACTTTGCGCTTGCGCAAAAGCAGCGCTGCGGGTTGCGAACGTGCCTCCCGCACGGATCACATTTGCAACCCGAGCGTCCACTGTATAAGGGAACGAAATAACAATAGCATTGGTGTAAGCTTCAGATCCTGAAGTTGAGGCTCCAGTACTTTGGCCACTTCATGAGAAGAGAAGACTCCCTGGAAAAGACCCTGATGTTGGGAAAGATGGAGGGCACAAGGAGAAGGGGACGACAGAGGATGAGATGGTTGGACAGTGTTCTTGAAGTGACTAGCATGAGTTTGGCTAAACTGCGGATAGCAGTGAAAGATAGGCGTGCCTGGTGTGCTCTGGTCCATGGGGTCATGAAGAGTCGGACACGACTGAACGACTGAACAACAACAACAACAAAGCTTTCACGCAAACACAAAATCAATAAAACCAGAAATTAATACTGCAGATTACAATACCCAACATTTTAAAAGCCTGAGGGGTAAAATAATATATTTGCAGCTTCTGTGCTAAAAACAGAATCTAAAGTTGGTCTGAATTGGATCTAAATAATGCATCATCTAGAAACTTTTGAAGTTGTATGGTCTCCACTCACTCAAGCAGTTTGCCTAATAAGGGTATAGTGTATCTGCCACTGGTTGATAGTTGTTGAAATCCTCAGGATCCAGGGAAATTTCTCTGGTGCACTCACAATAATCTCTTGGAAGATTAGGTGATAGAATCAGAAAATTTGTCCTATGTAATTAAAAACAACAACATCAAAAAACTAAATTTATTCCTTGTTTCTTTAGTTATCTAGTATTTCCAAGCACCCTATTTACTCCCCTGCACTTTCTGGACCTATAGGACACAGCTCGGGCAGTATTACATGTTACCTGGTAGTTCTGAAATACGTTCATTAAAAACAACAAGAAAACCTTAAAATAAAGGTTACATTTAGAAGAAATTCCGAATACACTGATGTATAAACTAGCATATAGGAATCAATAAAGAAAGTAACTGAGTAACTGATTTGTATATTTTGAAATGATTCTTTTCTACTGTTTTGTTACTTTTTTTGCTACTTTGCATTGTGCCTTTCCTGCAAAGGAAGTCTCATGAGAGACTGTTAGCTCCCCCTTCCATGCCCCATGCTGTAAAATAATTTGCAAATGGATTTATAGAACAGGAATTTGTAAAACCCCTTTTCCAGCCTTAGGTCAGATTTTCCCATTTGTTTTGTGGTTACAGAATGAATGGAAAAGGGAGGTTTTAATGATAGAAAGAAAGCAAACTGTGCAGAATTCAATTGTTCACTGTTTTCCTATTTCCAAAGAGCATTGTGACTCCTGATTACTACATCATGGGTTGAAGTTGGTCAGAGCAACAGTCTAATATGGATTCTGTAAGAACAGGGAAATGGCTTCAATTTGCAGGCCTTTCATTATCAGTTTTCTTGATAGAGATGTTTGGGTGACTAATGTAATCTCCCTCTCATTTTGTATCCAAATAGGCAGTGGCGTAGGAAGGGCGGGGTGTAGGGGGCGGGCTGCACCGGGTTCCAGGGGAGGGGGTTACACTCCCCAGCCCCTCCTGCCCCTCCCCCGCTGCCCGGCACCCCGTCCATGCTTCTTTACGGACGGATGGGGCAGCCCCACAAGCCGGCACTCGCCCGCCGTGGGAGCAGCAGCGCCAGCCTGGATGTACTACACATGTCTGGAAATTCGTAAAGCAGCACTGGCCCGGATGCACTACACATGGCCAGAAATTGTGGGTGACTAATGTAATTGAGTCGGCGCTGCTGCTCCCGTGGCGAGCAAGCGAGTCGGCGAGCAAGTGGCAGCTTGTGGGGCTGCCCCGGCCGTGCTGCTTTATGGATGGCTGGGGCAGCCCCATGAGCCACCGCTCGCTTGCCAGACTAATGTAATTGAGTCAGCGCTGCTGCTCCCTGTGGGAATGTTTAGGAGTGTGGATGAGTATATATTATTTTATATATATCATCCCAGCTTGTGTGAGCAAGCTCCAAACTTAGCAGAGTCACATTCCCTTTTAAAACACAGCAGAAAACGTTTGCATAGGCTTGCTTAAGCCAGCTATATTCCTGGTATATTTCCCTTGTTCCCTCTTAAAAGTAAAGATAGAATACAACACTGATTATAAGATATAAAAGGAGTTTACTTACAGACATCCATGAGTCACAGTACAGGCAAAAAGAGGCAGACAAACTTAGATAAATGTATTTACATGCAGTGAAGCTGCTTCCATAAGGGAACAGGCTTCACCTCTGCTTCTCTCAGCTGCAGGCTGAGAGAGCATCCTGCTTCTTCAAAGGACGAGGCAAAATGGACAGTCTTCTTTGGGATCTTCCTCCCAGGTAAGACCACACCTACTTCTGGTTCCTGCAACTCAGTCCAGGTAAACAGGAAGTTAAGCCTGGAGGACTGAGTTACCTTCATGTCCTCTCTAGCAGTGTTGGGTTTGGCTGCTCTGTGTTTACATCCCACACTCCCGCGGTGACCGAGCGAGCCGACGAGCGAGCAGTGGCTTGTGGGGCTGTCCCAGCCATGCTGCTTTACGGACAGCCGGGGTAGCCCCACGAGCCGCCGCTCACTCGCCAGCTCGGCGCGGGAGCAGCAGTGCCGCCCCGGATGCACTACGCATGTCTGGAAATTCGTAAAGCAGCACCGGCCCGGATGCACTAAACATGCCCCCAAATTCTGGGTGACTAATGTAATCGAGTCGGCGCTGCTGCTCCCGTGGCGAGCAAGTGGCAGCTTGTGGGGCTGCCCCGGCCGTGCTGCTTTATGGACGGCCGGGGCAGCCCCACGAGCCGCCGCTCGCTTGCCAGACTAATGTAATTGAGTCAGCGCTGCTGCTCCCGTGGTGACCGAGTGAGTCGATGAGCGAGCAGCGGCTCGTGGGGCTGCCCCGGCCGTGCTGCTTTACGGACAGCCGGGGCAGCCCCATGAGCTGCCGCTCGCTCGCCAGCTCGGCGCAGGAGCAGCAGCGCCGGCCCGAAATTCCGGGCATGCGTAGTGCAGCCAACGTGTGTCGTGATGCCCCGCCCCCTGGGGGGTGACTCCGCTCCGCCGCCCCAGGCAGCGGAGAGGCTTTCTCCACCACTGCAAATAGGAGAGGCCCAGAACTACTCAGTAGTATGCATTGCTGGTTGCAGTCACTTTTTTGGGGGGGCCTGTTACGCAATTCATGACCCAGAATAGATCTTTCCATATTACTAGATGTATTTTGCCGTTTAAGAGTGCCTATTCCAAAAGCTGGGTTGGGAACAGCAATGGGGCCTCTGTTTTACCTTATGAATTGCCATACATCTGTGATGGCCGTTCTCTGAATGTACCACGGGAAAATTTGTGCAAATGTCACCTGATTAATAGTTCACAATATTGTGATTCTTTGAATCAATGAGATACCAGCATCTTTAAATATTCTCTCCGCAATCTTTGGCTGACAATGAAGTTGCTCCAAGAAATGAACAGAATAACAAAATACTCAAACCATTGATTTTTTTTTAAAGTTCTTCATTTAAACTTTTGAAACTTTGTATGCATAGGTGAATTTGAAGAATGCTGAAATGAGGCTTTTATTGGTTTGAAAAAGCGGATGGCTTATTTCTCCCTCCTTTACATTAATTTATTTTTTACTTAATTATAATTTTGCTACCATATACAACAAGTTCAGTGGTAGCCTTTAAAATTTCTGCAATCAAAGAAGAAGCATTTTAGGCATCATACATTTTCTCTACTTTCTTCTGAACATTGCAGCTGGCTCTTGCTAGTGTTGGGGAGGTTTGACACATTGACCTGCAGCTTGGACCTGCCAACAGATCAGCAGTAAGCGCATGGTTGTGTCTGACTAGTTCCTACTCACAGCAGACCCAATAAAATTAATGGATCTTAGTTAGTCATAGTCATTTATTTCAATGGGTCTTCTCTGAGTAGGACTAACATACAACCTAGAGATAGTAAGTTCCAGTTCTCGGCTAACCTTCCTACTGCAGACAATTTCCTATAATTACTGCAGAGTAAGACAATTTCCTATAATTTTTTTAATATGAAAATTAAAGGGAGAATAACATCTCTCTCACACACACATAGACACACATACACACATACACACTGTCCACAGATGTTTTCTGTATATTTTTTACATCCATCTGCCATGCTTATGGCTTTGTTTTGTACAGATTTCACAGTAGTGTGCAAAAAGTTCAAAACAAACAATATTAAGCAAATATATCACATTTAAATTAAAAGCATCAGTCAAAATGTTAAGAATACAAACCATCAAGAGCAAAATTAGGAGATACACAATGTGATACTTTTTGAAAAATAAAAGTTTCAAGTTGCCTTCTTAAAGACAATAAGGGGGATTTATGTCAGTGTTGGGGAACCTGTGGTTTTCCAGATGTTCATTTATTACTAAATTTATATTCTACCCTTCCTCCTAAAAGGAGTCCAGGGTGGCAAACAACAAGTGATAAAATAATAAAAGCACCTTAAACTTCAACTCCCATCAGCCCCAGCCAACATGCTACTTCGTTAGGGATGATGTGTGTTGGAGCCCAACAACATTTGAAGCACCACAGGTTCCTCATTGTTGTTTTATGTGCTTCTCTTATAAGAAGATTGCAGAACATGGAGTTGCCACTGGGGAGGCCCTGCATTTTATTGAACATTATTCCTCCCTTGTTCACACATGCAGAAGAATGGAAAATCGAAACATATGAAACTGCCTTATATTGAGTCAGACCTTTGTCCCATCCAGCTCAGTAGGCCTGTTGTTGACACTGGCTGGCGGTGACTCTTCAGGTTTTACCAGTCCTACCAGGAGATGCCAAAGGCTGAACCTGGGACCCTCTGCTTGCAATAATACCTCCCAGATAAAACACCCACCTATCCCCAAGTGGGAATGAAGTGGAAAAGTTTTGATGTCATAGCGTGGACTGTGTCATGTGGTGAGTGGGGGAAATTGACACTTTCAAATTATTCCATATGTCAAAAATGATATATATGTTGGCTTACCTTCCTTAAACAAGGAGATGAGAGTTTTCCTACTTCGGGGTGTGTGTGTGTGTGTGAATACCTGTAGTGAGCATGAGATACGCTTGAACCTTCTGAGCACTCCAGGTAGGGGCAGGTGAGGATGTCCACAGACATGCTCCAATAGATAGCTATTCTGGTCACCACCAGCAGGAGGCATGGTAGGAGCAGAAGGTTCTAGTGGACCTCAGGCCAACTTATTTAGATGCCCAGAGGGATTGTGAGGCATACCTAAAGCTTTTGGTCCTGCCAGACTTCCTGCTGGGATAGCCAGAGTACTCATGGGAACAATCCTATGCATTCTGTCCTCCCCAAGGCATGGTTTGTCGGTTTTTGTGCACCTCACATTTATTGTGGGCAGTTGCACAAGGTTTCTGCCTAAGTTAAAAGTGAGGAAACACCCTGGCATGTAATTTAAGTAAAGTAAACCAATCCCTTTTCCTCCACCAAAGGCATGCAATATTTCCCCCACATCTTGTTACTTTGCTGTGGAATGTTTTTTTCCTCTCCCATACACAGATGACACAACAAAACAACTGCGCTATAAGTATCAGACAGGCTCTTTGAAGAACTGAAGCTGTACTGTGGGATGTTTCCAATAATTTTCTTGTCTACCCCCACAAATAAAAATTCTACCTTTTTTGTTGCTATTATATACTTTGATTCTTAAAAAAACCACACACAAAAAACATGAAATGCCAATTGTGACTTTTAGATTGCTAGCTGCAAATATTCTGTGTGGACATGTAATACAATGAAATCTTTCTTGGTAATTTAATATGAATTGGCTGAATCTATTCTCCCCAGTTTTTACATAATTGTGTTAGCTATTTATGGTTATTGGGTCAGTTTTCCTGAATGTGATTAATATAAAATAAATAAGCAGACAGAGTAACAGAACACTATTAACAATGGTTATACTTTATGCATTCATGAAAGTATAATCTCTGTATGACTAAGCTCTTCTGCACTTCGGAATATATTAATTTTAATACATATTATGTTCTTCAGCTTCTCATCGCAGTGTGCTGCACAAATACATTTTCTTCTTTTGCATTTGTACTTCAAAAAATTGTTACCCCTTCTCATGGTATCTAAAATCTTTTTTGCAACCAAGTTCAAAGCCAAGATGGAAGAGTTAGTTTCACCATTTTTGTCAACGTACTTCAAATGCTGCTGCAGGTGCAGTAAAATAGAGCACTATGTGCATGTGCCCTTCTGTGGTAGCTAATTATTAACATTAAGTTGATTTGCATATCTTATGTATTTTGAGGAATATTTAGATACACACCTCAGCTAATATGCAGGTAGGCAAATTTGTGTGACTGCAATTCTGTGCACACTTACTTGCGTATTAAGTCTCATTGAACTCAGTGTCACACCTGTGCAAATGGGGCTATAAGATTCCTGCAGTGCAATCAGATTGGAGAACTGGGTACAAAACTAACAAAATGAATTTCAGTAGGGTCAAATGTAAAGTTGCACACTTAGGCAGGAAGAACCAGTTGCACAAATATTAGATGGAGGACACCTGGCATGCCAGTAGTACATGGGAAAACGATCTAGAGGTCTTAGTAGACCACAAGCTTAATATGAGTTAACAGTGTGATGCAGAAGCAAAAAAAGTTAATGCTATTCTAGCTTGCATCAACAGAACCATGTTGTCCAGATCAAGAGAAGTAATAGTACTACTCTATTTAGTTTTAATCAGAACACTCTTCTGGAATACCTGTGTCCAGTTCTGGGCACCACAACTGAAGGATATTGACAAGCTGCAACATGTGCAAAGGAGGGCAACAAAGATGATCAGAGGTCTGGAAACCAAGCCTTATGAGGAACAGTTGAGGGAACTGGTTATGTTTAGCCTGGATAAGAGAAAACTGAGAGGAGATAAGATCATTATCTTTAAAAACCTGAAGAGCTGTCATTTGGAAAATGGAGCAAACCTGTTTTCTCCTGCTGCAGAAGAGAGGACCCAAACCAGTGGTCTTAAGTTACATGAAAGGAAATTCTGACTAAACATCAGGAATAACCTTCTGTCAGTGGAATGGACTCTCTCAGAAGGTGGTGGAATCTCCTTCCTTGAAGGTTTTAAAGCAGAGGTTGGATGGCCATCTGTCACGGATGCTTTAGTTGAGATTCCTGCATTGCAGGTGGTTAGTCTAGATGACCCTTGGTGTCCCTTCCAACTCTAAAATTCTATGATTCTGTAATCTTAGACAAGTCTATTCAGAAGTACATCCCACTGAGTTCAGTGAGGCTTCCTTAGGTAAATGACTAAAGGACCGCAGCCTTAGTGTCATATACAGCCTTTAACTACTTTAAAAGAAATTATTAAGCATTAGAGGATTCATTGATTTCAAGTCCCCTTATTTAAGGTCAATGTGTGTCTTTGTAAGAGTAGTTCCTGGAATTTATGTTGATAAGTTCTTAACTGTGCAGCACGTTTTTGTTTTTGCTTCTGCAGCTCTTCTGGAATTGCATTGACATGCTAGTAATTTTGAAATCTTGTTTCAGTCCAACAGAGCTTGACATTCAAAAGATGTTTTATGGCTACATATATTTATCTCTTCTATGATATTAAAGTATAATCAATTGCGGGTTTTTATAGTTGTAGATTTCTCCTGCAATAAATCATTGAAGACAATCAAGAAGCTTTACAGACTTTGATTTAGTAAAGTGCTAGCAGTGTAATACTACTTTACTCCGGGGATGAAAGAAATCATTGGTGGCATTACTGGTGCAACCCAGCCTAGAGCAAGCAATTATGATAAACTTTGCTTAGCTTACATGATTAAGATTTCCATTATCCTTTGGCAGAAAATTCCATGGTGTCCAGTGTTGCAGGAATTGAGTTGTACTTCATGCAGTAACGCATGTAAGTCAGAATAGTTGGCATGCAAATACCAAGTTACTGCATTTTAACCATTTATTTAGTCTTGAACATTTTGTCTTTTTTATGGGACTAGAATGGTGGTTTACTCGTTCTCTTTGATCTAATACATTTCCATTGCATTAAGCTCAGTGTGTAGGGCCCCTTTTGGAAGGTTTGTGTATTAAATTCAACATGAAGAGGTTGCATTGCTATGTTTGCACAGGCTGGCTTGGTTCATGCTTAACACTAAGCCAACCCATGATGTTGTGTGAATGAGCAAACGCATAACCTTCAAGAGACGAGATTCTAGCCACTTACTCCTACCCAATCGTTTTGCCTCTGTGCTAAGCCACGGTGGCACAGTGCAGTAGCAGGATGAATGGTGAGGACTGGAGCAAAGCAGCTGTGGGTTAGTGATTTGAACGGTTTCCAGTTATGAATGGACCTCCGGAACGAATTAAGTTTGTAACCGGAGGTACCACTGAAAACAGATTCACAGTGACTGACATCTAGCAACTGCTCCGTGGAACAGTGGACGTGAAAGTAGGTTGCAGCTTACAGAAGTTACTAAACATGAGATAGGTTGAACTCTTGGAGTCATGACTTTTCTGTAGACTTGAGAGAACTGCGGTTAAAAGGTAAGGAATCTTCTCTGTTTTTTCTCCCAGCATATAAATTAGTTATGGCATGTGGTCTGTGCTGTCAGAAATGCATACTGAAATATATTTAAGAAAGGTTTGGAAGAGTTAATGTGATGTTTACACCACCATTAAAAGATAACTGCGTAAGTATCTATCTACTCAATATAGTGTTTTTGAAGAATTGGTTCTGCCTCAGGCAGTGGGAGGTATATGCCTCTAGCTCTTTAGGAAATGTACTAATGTTTTTGAATATATGACTTCAGAGATTATTACTTTTTTTAAAAAAATGTATCTGGCTTGAACTTAATTTTCTTCCCATCTGTTCTAATTTTTGCCTCTATTGACTAAATAGGCTAAGAACATAGCATTGTGCAGATACATGAATTTGAGCCAACACATATTTGAGTTTAAGGAGCTGTGTGGAAAACTATAGTTGGAAAAACTATTCCCTGCATTCTGCTGGATAAAATTGGCATGTAATTTAATTCTGCATCAGCTGTTGAAAAAGTTCTTAAATTACAGCCTGCATTGTGTTCAGGAAATAAATCTTGTATATATTTATTGTACCATTCGCAGAGTGCTTTATTCATAATGCCAAATGAATATGCAGACATACGTGGGAATAAATCTCACTGGGGCTGATTGGAAAGTATGGGATTACAGAGTGACGTGGAACTTTGAGATAGGTACTTGGTAAATAGGGGCAGTGTCAGTAACTGGCAGCTTGGGGCAGCTACCGGGTTCCAGCACTCTTGTAGGTCTCACAGCTGATGCCTATCCTGGGTTGTCTTCTGCCACCCAAGCAGCAGCCTCACCCTGCAACAAAAGGGCTGGACCGGTGTCTCATTCTGTGTGCTATTTTCTTTAGTTGATCCGCAACAGTTGTGCCTCCCTCTTGTGGAAAGCTCTCCCCAGTGGCATTGCCTGGTGCCATCATTAACATCTCCCAGGCAATTGACTGGTTTTGATAAACGTTCTGCTGCTGAAATTTTTGCTGGGTCTATTTATGGGTCATTGTAATGACTTTATTATAAGACATACCTTTTTGTTTTTGTGCTCTTCATATGCTTAGACTTTTTTGTAGTGAACAAGCAATAAGTCAAATGAATGATAACTGTTCATGCTAATTATTTATACAATGAGAAGAGGACTAAAACTAACAAGTGATATTTTTACATCTTGGTGAATATGTTTGTTTTTCCACCCTTTAATTGTTTAAAAACTGCCTGTTAGGAAAAGATACTTACATACTAAGGAATAAAATGTCAATTTTTAGGCTTTGGCAAATTATTGATATTGAGTTACTAAGTTATTATAAATGTGTTCTGGAATCTGAGCATTTCTCCCTATTTTATATTAACGTCTCATTAAGTGGGCGTGACTAGGCAAAAAGGTACTATGGACAAATTGTACTGCATGAATGAATGATTGAATGGGAAATGTTGAAATGGTATAAATAATTGATACCAACCCTTAAAGAGATTCTGAGTGTTACTGTAAAATGAAATATGCAAGAAGTCAGCAGATGTTTGAATATAATGAGGTTAGGCATGAGTTAATACGGTTTTTTTCATCTGCAGACCATACATTTTAGATAAGAGGATAGAGTGCTAGACTTAGCTAAAAATCATGCTCTGCAATGAAGCTTGCTAGATGACCTTGCGTTAGTTATAGTCTTTGAGCCAAAGCTACTTCACTAGGATTTTTGTGAGAACTGGAATGCAATGGATTAAAGCCCTTGTATGCCACCCTGAGTTCCCTGGAAGGAAGATAAGTCATACCTCATGTTATGATCACTTTGTGTTGCGTTCGTCATGGGATACGAACGCGCTGAACCCGGAAGTACCGTAACGGGTTACTTCTGGGTTCGGTGCTTTGTGCATGCGCAGAAACACAAAATGACGTCACACACATGCGCAGAAGTACCGAATCGCGCCACGCACATGCGCAGACGCGGCACTTCAGGTTGTGCTCTGCTCATGTTGCGAATGGGCCTCCGGAATGGATCCTGTTCGCAACCAGAGGTACCACTGTATAGGGTACAAATGAAACATTTAGCCTCAAAGTGTGACTATATGGTATCATTCTGCAAATAAAATGTTCATCAGAAAGCAGTCACTGGTTGTGATGCATTAATTTGTTTATCAGTGCATATTCAAGGATCCACAGTTTTATTTGCCAAGGATTCCTCCCATCTCTGGATATGCAGGGGGAGAAATTATGCTCACATTTTTGGAAGTACAGTTTAAGGTTTGGGACAAGAATCTTGAAAAAGAACACAGCTGGCAACCACAAATCTTTAGTTGGTCATTAATGAATTAGGGGAGATTTGTTTACAACATAAATGGTTTTCCTGAGAAAGTTGCTCCTGGCTAGTTTGTGATGTTCTCTGACAAGATCCAGCCTTATTTTTGTGTATTCTGAATTGGGCAAGGGAATGTGGTTTCAGCCAGTCTCCCCCACAGTCAATTAGTCACAAATGTTTCAAGGTTGTCTTTCCCTACTCTATGTTGTGTAATATATCTTGTCATCACAGTTGTCATCAATTCTTTTCATTTATTCATTTTCATTATTTCATTCATTCCCATTTCCATACCACTTTATATTTAAGAAAAAAATCTGAAAGTGGTTTAAAACACATTAAAACATCAAATAAAACAATCCAGAATAAAAGAAGGAAGTCCAGATTACTTGAAGAAAGTCAAATATAAAGTATGCATTCAAAACAACATAATTAACAGGAAACTAAAATATTATCTTTAAGATTTCAAAACTAAACATTACAAAGGAGGGCAACAACAGAGTGCACATTTAACACAGCAAAGTTAACAAAGAAAAATCTTGAACATTTCAAAAGAAAACATTAATAAAGGAAGTCAAATATAAAATGCACAATTAAAACAGCATAATTAGCAAGAGAATAAAATATTATCATAAGCATATCTGTTGCTGTTGTTGACAATCCTGCCAATGGTGGTTCATGGTGGGTGGTGGCTGTGGAAGCTCAGGCTTGGTGACCTGGGTCTGCACTAAGAGACATCCAAGATGGCCTCTGGCCTCTACAGCAGTCTAGCTTTTGTAACTGGAGTCAGTTAGGACCCCATGCTCCCCAGGCAAGGTAGAAAAAGGCCTGAAAAGGCAGGGGAAATGTCTTACAGGACCCCCAACCAAAATGGTCTCTTCTTAGCTTCTTTCCCCACATTTGTCTAACAGAGTATGGCTATTTAATATATGTCATTCTCTTGTCCCTGAATGTGGTATATGGTGGTAAAGGGTTAAAAGGAACTGCAACTGTTGCTCCTCCTATTGCATTCAGTAGGATTTATGTTTTGTATGTTTCAGCCCTTTACCAGTTCAGTTCTGTGTAAGATTTCCTCAATGCTAGACCTGTTTATTCCCTTGTTTAATGAAGCAATGTTCTGATGTTCTCTTGGAGTCACTGCTGTGGTGCATGGTTAACAGGAAGGTGTGCAACCATGTAAGTAAATACGCAAGGGTCTCACTTAACAATATGACATTGAAGAAGCTCTGAGCAGCAAACACAAAAATAATAAAACAATGTTTTTAAAGCATTGTCAAGACAGCAAAAACAAAGCAAAACAACCTCCCATCCAGTGATCTCAAGGAAGGTTACCAGGAACTGTGTCCTTCAACTATCAGGTTTTTAAATAAACTCTTCCTGAAAGTGGTTAACAAGGGAGACAGGCACACCTCACCAGGGAAGGCATTCAACAAACAGGGAAATGCCACTGAAAAGGCCCTGTTGCAGGTCAGCAGCAACTAGACAGCCTCCAGTGGTAGTGGCACCAACAAGGCCTCACCTGATGATCACAGGGCCTGAGATGGTTTACTGGGCAGTTTACTTTCCAAATAAGATTGTGGTTTAGTTTCTATTCAAGGCATTGGATTTTTGAAAAATGTTTAAGAACTTGGACCGCAGTTCTACTTGTTTCATTTTTTCAAGGGCCAGATCCTTTCATTCATGTCTCTCATCAGTCCTCTCACAACTGAGCTGCTGAGCTCAGGAGGCCACAGAAGACTCTCTCAGAGATGAGTTGAGTGTTTGAAGCACCTAAATTATTATCTGCTCTGATTAAAACCCAAGCAGGAGAAGAATTGCCAGCTTCCCTGGTAGACACATGCTTCACATGGCCAAGTCTTCGTCAGCCAGGGATTGTGTGAGGCACTTTGGCAGCCAGAACTAGCATTGCTTTGGCTGTCATAAGCTCCTCTGGTGTTACATTGAACAGGGTTTATTTCATGATATATATAAACCAGACCTAAGGGTGGGGAATGGCAGGTGTGTGTGAAGGCCTTCTCCATACACAGGGATCACCCACACCCTTCCATTGCATTTGGCCTCCATAATGTCATCTCCCTGCTCTGTAGAAACTAATTGAGCCATTCACTTCTGTGGGGGAAGGAAAAGGCTCCTAAAACTTGTTTTGATTTATTTATTTATTTATTTATTGGGGTGTGGGGGCTGTACTGTGGTGGGAAAGACTTGGGTAATTTCCTTTTTTTAAATAAGAATTTATTGGATTTTAACCATAAAAACATACAAGATACAAAAACTACAAAAAAGAAAAACTACAAAACACTACAAAAATACACACACTTATCAATCCTTATCCTCTTTATAATCATTGTTCTGTGACTTCCCAGACTTGGGTAATTTCCAAATGAATTCAAGAGGAGATTCAGGAAGCTTGCCCAGCTCTAGTACTAATGGTGAAGTTTTGGATCACAATGCTCATGAATTCCTGGAGACTTGTGGCTTCATTGCTAGATTGCTAGGAATGAATATTGCAGAAATGGCTCTTGAAGATAACAAGGGTGGTGGTGAATTAAGTGATAAATCTCTTAAAGGCATCACCAGCACTGCTACATGTGTTCCTCTTAATGTGGCTTAGTCTGCAATCCTAGACTCATGTATCTAGAAGTAAGTCCTATTCAGGGTCATCATGTCCCATTTTGCTGCTTGAGGCAGAACAGGAAGTGCCACACTGGCAAATATGAAATATCAGAAAAGAGAAAGGCCTCTTTGTGTTGATGAGGAGATGAGACGAGAGATGATTAGGGCTCAAACTGGACCTAATATAAATTATATTACCTGGCAAAAGCAAGCTCACACCTCTCATTGAGTTTGTATACATACTTAAGGTATGTTTATAATTCTATTTTGGGAACGATTCATGTTCTTATGTTGCTGCATTGTTTCACATTTCTGGATGTCCCATGGTCATATTATATAGTAATTGTGTTCCGTGTTGCAAATCAAGCACTGCTAGGAGTTGTTTCTTTTTGTTTTCCAAAGTATTTCTTATCAATAAAAATGTGGTGTGGTGCGAGCAAATTTTTGTTCTGAAAGCGTGGCCCAGATAAAAAAGTATGAGGACCACTGGTCTAAGTAGCTAAGTAGTTATCTGTCTTTCCTGGACATGAGAAACTGATAGTTTTTCTTGGTTTGCCTCATATATTACATATTCTTTCTACTCTGCGCTGTACTGTGCTGGCTTTTTTGTTCCATGATTTCCAGTTCTCAGCTTTTCATTTGATGAACTAATCTATCTCAACTCAAATTATTTCAGCTATTCAACTAGGGGCTTCATCCCATATTACTATGGGTACAGCAGCTGCCTGTGGAGGAATCCCATGAAGCATAGTAGTGATCATCTTTCCACCATCTCATTGATATGAAGTCATGGGCACTCAGTGGACAAGGTGTTATGGAGAATAAAATGCCTCTGCATGCATTTCTCATGCATTTAGTTAATGAATGAGATTTCCAAGCTTCCTTTCCTTGACTGAGTGGAGGGTAGAGGCCTAGAATTGCATTGCATGAATGCCAGTCCCTTCTTGCTCTGGTTCCCTTCCCCATGTTGAAGTTGTAAAAGGAGAAGGAACATAGACATTGAGCAGTAAAAGTTGTACTGGTGCAGCATGAGATGTTTGTTTCATTATTTGCACTTGTACTAGCAGATCCATTATAAATGCCTTATAAGAAGGTTAATGTATGGATGCACTTAAGTCTCTAAAGCTATTATACTTCTTGATTTTTTTAATTATCCTATTCAGCAGCCAATACTTTAGAGTCTCTGCTCTTAGATCCCCACAGCAGTGTGCTTGAGAACATTTGCTTTGTTAGTACTGCTACAATTAAAAGATAAATCCATATTGGTGACTAAATGACAGAATGGTCTGAAAATTAACTTGATGCACTGGTGAAAAGAGAGGCTCCTGGTGCTTTAACCCATGAATAAGGAGAAGTTACTTTTCGTAAAGAAGATAGGCTACTTTGAATGAGCGGGTTTGTTTTTATCGTCTGTTGGGTGTTCTGATAACATGTTTATGATGGTTTATGATTCCTTCTCTTATGCCCATGTTCACTGAAAGCCCTCTACTTCCCATGAAGCTAGGATTGGATAGAGTCCTCAGACGCATTTGGCTGGCCCGAAATGAGTTTCGTTTTCCTTCCCCTCAAATATTTCCATGTTCTGTGGATCCATGTTGCAATCTGCATGTTGCAGATTATATTGGAAGCAGCAAATCAGACCATTAGCTCATCTAGCTCGTTGCTGTCTACACTGAATGGCTGTGTCTTTTCAGGAGGTTTAAATCAGGATCTTATGCATACGAAACATACATTCTGCCACTGAGCCACCACATGAAAGCATTTTTTCTACCATCATTTTTGGGGTGTAGGGGTCATTCTGCAAAGGCAGGTATTCTTTCTTGTCTGATTCTGCAATTTCTTTCTTGTCTGATTCTGCAATTCTGCAATATACCACTTAGCACCCTCGTGTTACAAATAGGTAAGCACATTATCCCCCCCCCTTTGATGGTGATAACTTGGTGTTTTTCGTGCACAAAGCAGGGCTACTTGTTTGAGATTTCACCTGGGACAGGACATTTCCCAGCAAGTATTTTAGGATTCAGTCAGCTGGCACACTGCCCCACCCCTAGGAACAAATTTTAGGTTGGTTATTAGTAATGTGAGATTGCTGCTTCCCAAGGGCAACTGCAGAAATGTAGTGATTTTGTCGCACCACATGGCATACTTAGTGAAGATGAACCTTATATTGTACTGCATTTCCTGTGGTTTTATAAATCAGTGGAGCCTTTTTGTCTTAGCTGCACCATTTTTAAAAGAAATGTGTAGCTGAAATCTAATTTTCCCCAGGCCATCAGCTGGCACTTAATACTTTTGAGTTAGCCAACAGCTACATTAAGAAGGCACGAAATGAGCATTTCGCATAATAGTCAGCTCTTGCATAACAAAAATGAAAAATCTGTGATCTTGTCAAATGTCTTTGTCTGGCACGATCTATAGAGCAGCACATGTCCTGTCTCTCTACCCAACCCGCTATTTAGTGTTTTAAACAGTAAATCAGGGGAGCGAAGATCCCTTAGGTGGCTGGCATCGTGACAGGACAAACTCTTACTAAGAACAAACTTAGTTGGTCTCTAAGGTGCTACTGGAAGGATTTTTTTATTTTGTCTTAATTGTAGGTACATGTAATCTAATGTTAGTAGCCACAAAAGACTAGTGGATTATTGACCAGGAGCACAATCTAGTGCTTATCCACACTTCCTCCCCCCCCCCTAGGGAAAGCAACTCTTTAGCGCTCAATTGGAGCAAACAGCAATTCAGTTTTTCTCTGGATTGACGTTTGTGCTGATTTAGCACCAAAGTGTGTTTCCCCCAAGAAAGGAGAGGGGCAAGGGGAAAACCACTTTCTAGACATGGGACAAACAGAAGAGTGGACAAGCCCAGAGTTGAGCTTTGAAATATTATGACTGGGTTCTCCTATAGTTTCAAAAAGTGTTTACAGGCACAATTCAGAAGCCCATGTTTTGATTAACATTACCCCTTTGTTGCCTTACCCCAGTTGTAGTGCTTCTTCCTTTGAGTTTTAAAGGGGGGGGAGCGTAAACCCTGTTCCTTAGCAACCTCTGCCCCAGTTCAGATGTAATAATCTCAATAGATAAACCTTGAATTGTCATCTTCCCATACATTCCTCGTCCTTTCCCTGCCACCTCTTCCTTACAAGGTCCTGGTTTGTAAGCGGCAGTTAAACTATAATACCACAGACAGTATGGGTGTTATGGGAAACTATGATTCCCCCCTCCCACAAAGTCAGATGATATGTGAGGAGGGAGTATGGGGGTATAAGGCTTGTTCTAGATATGATTGTATTTATTGATGATTGTTGTCTGAAAGGGGCCTTTACCCTAATGTAATTTATAATGTCAAGAAATAGATTGTGGAATCTTCAGACTTAGTCTTATAAGGTAAAGATTGCCTATATGTTGTATGTTTCTATGTTTTCAATTTTAGCTCTTAGTTTCTTGCAAGCAGAAACAACATCTAGGCCTAGCCTTGCATTGATTTAAAAGTTATCACAAAATTAATTTCAGCTATATTTTCAGATATGCTACCCATCCAGTATTCTCAGCAGATGAGTTCATGTTTAGGGGTTGGCATAGCTCAACAGAATTTTTGGCCTTGACAAAGTGTTACCTATAAACTATGAGGGTTGCTGGTTTTCTCAAACATTGCTAATTTAAACATAAATCTTAAAAAATCCCCGAAATTTGGTCTCAATTTTAAGCAATTACATTAAAAAGTTACTTTTCATTATTTAACTCAATCAGCCTGAAATTAATAAAATCTTTACAACCACAAAATGTGCTGATTAGGGCAAGCCAAAAGCCAGAGACTGCAAAATTAAAACAAGAAGTGCATGGTAAAGTACAATAAAGTTTCTGATATTTCACTTTAGATTTGGGTCATTCCACATAGCTCTCATATTTAATATTCCATGTAATCTTATGTAATTACATTGAGTGAAAAAGTGTGTAATTCCCCACCCCACCCCCTCGGGGCCCGAGAAGGATTAAATCTTTTTACATTATACCATAGATTTGATCCTACGGATTTTATCCACTGATTTTTGGCAAGTAACTCACGGACAGGCAAAGAATGGCAATCTTTCCCTCCCCTCTTCTTTTTGTAATCATAGAAGTTAGAAGCCATTGCAAATAAATCTTCACAAGAAGAGGAGGAGGAGGAGGAGGAGGAGGAGGAGGAGGAGGAGGAGGAGTTTGGACTTGATATCCCGCTTTATCACCAACCTAAGGAGTCTCAAAGTGGCTCCTTTCCCTTCCTCCCCCACAACAAACATTCTGTGATGTGAGTGAGGCTGAGAGACTTCAGAGAAGTGTGACTAGCCCAAGGTCACCCAGCAGCTGCATGTAGAGGAGCGAAGACGCCAACCCCGTTCACCAGATTACGAGTCAACCGCTCTTAACCACTACACCACACTGGCTTCTTGTGCACATCTTTCGTTTGTGCTGCTGAGGAACGGGTACCATTTGTAATACAGTGAAGAACTAAAGGACTATTCTGTTGCAGAAACCAAATATATATATACAATTCTTTTTTTCCTTTTTCCTTTTATAAAGATGCTGCTAATAAAGTGTACAGTAGTGATGGAGAGTTCCAGTTGCTAATGTGTGTGTGCTGATGACTGCCTCGCCGGCTAAGATTAACACTATGTAGCTCCAGCCATTATCTAATTCACAAACACAAACACACCTGTTGTTATTTTGCATTTTTTTGCCTTTTATATAGACCAGTGTTAGGGAAGATGTGGTCCATGATCGGCTCCTGTGAACACAGCCAGTGGTCAGGGTCATGGTGGGATAATGAAAGTATCATTCTAGTATTATCTGGATAGCCACAGGTTCCCTTTCACTGTTTGGGGTTTGGAAGATGCCTCCTAAGGATGGTAGAAGGATTGGCTACCCATGATATAGACAATTAGAAGCTTATAATGGGAAAGAGAGAAGACACAGCCCAAGTTGTGATTTGGCACTGAAGCAACCACATTTTCCTTTTGCGTTACTGATGTGGTCTTATGTTTCTATAGATGATTATGCATTTTATAATGTTTGCACAATATGGGCTGTTGTATATGTTTTTAAAGCAATCGGGCAGTTCTCTTTAATGCTTAAAATATTTTTTTAAGTTTTCAAAAAATGCTGGCAAAAATGCTCTTGCTAAAAAAGCAGAGAGAAAACTATATTGACACTGTGTAGGGAGTGGCCCTTGACTACATGTTTTAAATACAAAAATGGTAAAAATAAATCTCCTTTCTACTTGATTGGCCGAACATGTATAGTGCTTTATAGTATGAACAAAAACGACATATTCCTACCCCATGGAGTTTCTGTTTAATTTTTTGGCATTGTGGGATGAAAAGAAGTTGACGGAGTTGAGAGGCAAGAGCTCAAATTAATGTTCTGGTGAAGGAACAACACTTGCACATTTTTTTTTAATAAACTCACCTTTGATTTTCATACTGTGAAATTAAAAATGGAATAGTGCTTTGAATAGTGCCTCACTTGCAATTCAGGCTTGTTTGATTTTTTTTTTTTTTTGTATGTGTGTTTAGTACAATGAGATTTGTCACTTATGGGTAGAGAAGACCAAATTCTTTTCGGAAATCACATTGAGAAAATACAGACTATTATTATCCCTATATTTTGGATAATATAGTTTCTTTTAAAATCACAAAGAAGAATGAGCTCTTGACAAATTGCTTTAGCTAACCCTGTGAAGCCAGGTTGGTGTATAAAAAAGAATCACTGTTCCAATACCAAATACTCTTTTTTCAATGAAAAGAATCACTCAGTGGGGAAGTAGGTTTGCAAAAAGTGTGGAGGGAAGGGCAATGAATGAACTTCTATAGAATGAATATCAGTAGGATTCTTCATGCAGTATGAGCAAGATGTTTTAAGAAAATGAGAATCCCAGTGGGGTACATATTATTTTTATTATCATTTATTAAATTTATATACTGCCCTTCATCTGAGGATCACAGGGTGGTTCACTGATAGCCTAAATAAGGAGTATGGTATTCAGTAACTGAAGTCCGGGAATAATATCAAGCATTGGGATTGCCCTATATGGTCTCTGGATTTGGGGTAATCCTCTATATGTAATGGGGGTCACTTGATCTTCACCAGAGGACAGTCTGTTCCCTCACCGTTCTGACATAATCAAGTTATCACACGTTATTTTATTAATTTGAAAAGCTGCAATAATGTGAAAAAGTATGATATAGAAACAATTGCTCACATTATCTAGCTGAATGGCCACTACTCTTACTTGGCAAATAAGGACATTCAGAGGAAATATATATGTAGTTGAAAATGATCAATGTGCCGTATTAGCCTTCCCAGAAGCACAGCCAGTATTCTGTTTTTCAAGAGCAGGCCTACCGATCTAATTTTGTTTGTATCATATAGATGCCTGAAGCAGTTTATAATGGCACCGAAGTATTCTAAATAATATCTATTGGGAGGAACAAATATATTGGCAATAGGTAACTGATAAAGTCATAGGATTGGAAAGTAGTCCCTGATTTAGTAGTTATAATATGAAGTTAGAATAAATGATTCTTAACCTTTCTGAATAACCTTATTAAAAGATCCCCCCCCCCAAACCAGAACATTTTTTAAGAGCTATATTCTATTACCATGTCTTTTCTTTGTCTTTACTGTTCAGCTTAATTGAGGTTCCCTGTGTACTGCAGAGATTCCTGCTGGGATAGGATCAGCCACAGGCAGCTCAGCAACTTCTACCTGCAAACGTTGCTTTCTAGTAAGCAATACTGTTGCACAGATGAAGTACAAAGATCTAATGAGACCTCCAAGGAGCCAAAGTGCCTGGCATTCTCTTCCTTTCTTTGTCCTTTCTCTGTTTCTTCTGGCACAAACATTGTTTTGCCTAGCATGCAATTAGCACTGGCCCTTCATCATATACTGCATTCAGTATATATCAAAACCAGCCTGTTTTTCATAAGTGACTAATGATATTTCTGTATTTAATTTAGCAGGATACAGCACTTGCATATTAGCACTGTTTACAGATAAGCATTTACTATAACTACTAGAACACATTTATCTTGTTTTCTTATCATATTTGCCTCCAGGGTTCAAAGGTCGGTGCAATTTTAGGGCTAGGCCAAAAGATGGGGTACTTTTCGTAACAATTTTCACAAGTGAGGAAAAGCTCTCTCCCCCCCCTTGCACTTTTTAAGGAATCAACAGGATTTTGCAGCAAGTTGGATGAAGGTACAGAGAGCAATTGATGATCTAATTAGCTGGTTCAGCCAGCAGAAAGCATTGCCTCCATTATCATTGACTTCTTTCCCCTCATTGATGTTGTATACACAATTAGATTTGTATACACAAATCTAATTGGTTAATTGTGATGTTATCATTTCACAAGTGATCCCCGATTCGCTGGAATCACTCTAGGAAAGAGAATTAAGCCATAAGCAGATATAAATGTTTCCGAAACCACCAAACAGAGTGGCAGTGAATAGCAGCCAAATAGGATTGATATAGAATTAATTTACAACTATTAATTTACAAGGCATTCTCAACTTTTCTCATAATGAGTTTATGCAAATAAAAGAAAACATTACTGTTCTAGTCAAAGTGAACTTGGACAACAGGAGAACACTTTTATAAGGTCCATTTCCCAGCAGATCTGTTAGTTTATTGTATGATACCATCGCAGATTATGTGCTTTAAAAGCACAGAAAAGCAGCACTACTTTTCAATATGTATTTCCATTTACTTTGCAGATTTGGTAGTGTTAATGACCCCCTTGTTGCTTATTCCATCTTCTGGGAAATGAAATTGTTAGTGAAGCAATGGAGGACCTTACAATCTTGGCAGAGTTTGAGTTCCAGCAGATATGGGGGTAGCTGAAGCCTCCCATGACTGCTATATCTCTTTTTGAATGTTTGGTAATCTGCTCTAGGAAAAACATAATCAAAATCTTTTGTCTTTCTTGGAGGTCTATAGCAGACACCCACAATACAGTCACTGTTGTTTCCTTCTCCTGTAGTTTTTACCTACGGCATATACTCTTAATCTGTCTTCCATGCTCCAGGTCATGGATCTCTTTTACAGGAGGAAAATGCAAAAGATAAGTAGAAGATAGAATTTCAGCCGATGTATATTGCATGACAGACTTCAAACTTTTTGGCTCTGGTAGGTGTTTGGCCTGTTGTTCAGATGGCGTTTGGACGGATTTGGATCTTTTTGCCTGCCCTTCTCTATTAGTTTCTTGTAGTTTATCACCTGGTTCCTACTTGTTGATTCTTGTAAATTTGTTGTTTGTATAAACTAAAGAACAATATTGGTTCTTTTTTGTTGTTTGTATATAAACAAAATAGGCCAACTTCAGTGCCTCTTTTGAGGTGGAAGACACATGTTTTTAATAAATACATAAAAGCTTATTTGCAGTCTAAAATTGGTATGCCAAATCCCATATAGTGGCAATTATGGGGAAATATTTCTTAATTAAAATACTTGTACAGTCATACCTCGGGTTGCGTTCGCTGTGGGTTGCATTCGCTACAGGTTACGAATGTGCCGAACCCAGAAGTAGCGGAACGGGTTACTTCTGGGTTTTGGCATGCGTATGCACTGTGCACGTGCGCAGATGCAGCACTTCAGGTTGTGCTCTGTTCATGTTGCGAACAGCCCTCCGGAACAGATCCCGTTCGCAACCAGAGGTACCACTGTATGCCTTTCCATCTTAAACAAGATCTTCCATATTTAACAAGATCCTCCAAGACAGTTAACACAATGCTACAGGACTGAACCCAAGGAACACACAGTACTTATTTGCCTAATAAAGTGGTTTGCAACTAGTTCCTCCATAGACCCAAAATATGTATAAAGGCATGGTCCTCAAACCACAGGCTTTTTTTTTTTGGAAAACCTTGCTGTCTTGTTTCTGAGCATTCATGGAATACTATCACGATGTGCTTTCATCATGATAACTCACAACTTTGGGTGGTATTCAACTGTGTTTTACTTAGAGTATACCCTTGAAATAAATGGGACTGTGCTCATTAATGTCAATGCACCTGCTTTGAGTAAAATTTGATTGAATCCCACCCCGTACTTTTTTTTTAAAATGAAAACCACAGACATCTAAAAATCTAATAATCATTTTGAAGTTCAGCAATAATATGTAGTGGGGGGCTATGAGTGTAATGAAACAACTTGTTACTTATGGTAAAGGAGAGTGAAGCAACATAAACTTTACAAACTTTTTGCACTGCAGTTAGTTTTGTTCTAAAATACCAAACGACAACCACCAAAAAGTAAAAAAAAATATCACTGGGGTGACTGGAAAATGTAACAACATTTAAATTTCTGCTGTATATGGAATGATAGGTATATTATGGTTTTATAAACTCTTGGGCAAAAGCAAGCATATTAGCGTTCAAGGAAGTCACCAGTAATTTTGAGGAAGAGTTCATTTAGTGGCTGAAATGAAAGGAAAATAAAAATGAAACGATGCTGCAGATGTCTTGGAAATATATGTGTAAATGGGAGAGCTTGTGGATCGTTTTATCATGTAATCATAAAACAAGTCATGAACGTCTCTATAAACAAAAAATAGTATAGATGATTAAAATCAAGCCGTTATGTGAGTACAAATTAATTTAGCAGAAACAGTTATTTAAACAGTAAAAGAGTCTCAAGTAGCTGGGATTCTCAAGATAAGAAAAGGCATTTTTGTGTCTGGGTGATTAGCAGGATGGTGCAGAAATACCTGTTGTTGTGAGTGAAATGAAACAATTTGTAAAGATAGTGTAATTGCTAATTACATGAGCACGATTTCGCTAGTAATTGTGGATTTTGACTTTCAGTGTGGAATCAGTAATTTGGGTTTCATAATCCAGACTTAATTATGACAATAACCTTTTAGAGATGAAGACAAAGCAAGTCTGCCAGAGGCTTCACAGTGAAGATAATTCCATTTCAGATTGCACCTCTAATTAAGACAAAGGCTGGAAATATGTCCCTGTGGTGCTTCCAACTCAGCTGTAGGGTTTTCCCTATGCTTCAGGCAGATTGTTGTTGTTTTTAATAATATCTAGTCTGTTGTATTTTTAGACTTCCTTTAAAAATAAAAAGCAAGGGAGAAGTGCCTGTGATTTTTGCAAGAGCCATCCATCCAAAATTCTGCATACCTGGTTTCTCTTTGAAACAGGAGGAACTGTAGCTCAGTAGGAGTGCATGCAAAAAGTCCCAGGTTGAATAGGTAGCATCTCTTGGTAGAACTTTGGGAGACTCCTGCCTGAAACCCCTGGGGAGCCACTGTCAATCAGCAGTACAGTGGTACCTCGGGTTAAGAACTTAATTAATTCTGGAGGTCCGTTCTTAAACTGAAACTGTTCTTAACCTGAGGTACCACTTTAGCTAATGGGGCCTTCCGCCGCGCCGCCGCACAATTTCTGTTCTCATCTTGAAGCAAGGTTCTGAACCTGAGGTACTATTTCTGGGTTAGCGGAGTCTGTAACCTGAAGCGTCTGTAACCTGAAGCGTCTGTAACCCGAGGTACCCGAGATACCACTGTATCAAGCTACATGGACCAATCACGTGACTTGTTATATGGCAGCTTCCTTTGCTCCTAAAGAAGTCTGTTGTCACAAGAGAACAAGAATCGGAAAGTGAGAGCTTATGGGTCCAGATCTGTGTGTCTTCAGCCTTGCAAATAAGCCCACAAAACTTTAAAACTTTAACAGCACATCCTGCCCACAAATACGTTGATTAGATATTGGCGACAATTATTACCATACCCTTCCAAACGAGTGGACATTTGCAAGACTTGTGTGCTTTGTATTTTTATATTGTTGCCTTCATTCATCTCAGATAAGTTTGGCGTATTGCCAGTTATCATTGGCCTTTTGGGACCTGGCCCCTTCTACGAAATGTGAACGCCCCCCCCTTTTTTTTACTGTTTCCATTTTTAATCCTTTTTTGGGGGGAGGGGGTGTATGCAAAGAAGGTAATTGACTCTTGTATTTTTGATATTTTGGGGTGAAGGTGCAGTTTAAGAACATAGTAGAAGACCTGTTAGGTTAGACCAAATGCATGTCCTGTAAAGCACCATGTTTCCCATGATGGCCAACCTGATGCCTATAGGACATGGATATAATGGCCTTCTTCAGCTGTATTATCCACGAATTTGTCTACCTGCCCTTATAAAATCATCGCCTCATCTTGTAAAGACTCACATTATGAACTGTATGAAGAAGTACTTCCTCTTGTCTGTCAAGAGTCTTCTGCCACTTGGCTTCATTGGTTATCATATTAAAAGAAAGGCAGAATAAATTCTCCCTTTCTCTATTTTCTCCACATCACACATACATTCTATTACAGTGTTGCCTCGAGTTACAAACGCCTCAGGTTACAAACGCTTCAGGTTACAAACTCTGCTAACCTGGAAGAGTTACCTCAAGTTGAGAACTTTGCCCCAGGATGAGAACGGAAATCGTGTGCTGGCGGCAGCAAGAGGCCCCATTAGTGAAAGCACGCCTCTAGTTAAGAACAGTTTCAGGTTGAGAACGGACCTCCGGAACGAATTAAGTTTGTAACTAGAGGTACCACTGTATATCCTTCACTGATGGGTTGCTCCAATCCTTTGTTAATGCTGGTGGTTGTTTTCTGCACCTTTTTTCCTGTTCAATAGGACTTCTGAGTAGGCATGGTTAGGGATTGCACTTTAAATGTGTATACTTTTTTCCCATTGTTAACTTTAAAATGGGCTGCATCATCCATTGTGTTAAAAGCTCCTGGCTCCTTTAAAATAGTTATTTAAACAATGGCCGTGTCTAAAAAAATATATGCCAGAGTGCAGATGTCATCTAGCTATTGAAAATACCAATTTCAAAAGAAATTGCAATGCTGTCTGCTCAAACAGGCATTAGAAGAGAAGGAAGATGGATTAGGAAAGAGGATGGGAGCACAAGAGAGATTTATCCAAGCATATTGAACTCTGGGTCTCTATGGGCAAAAGTACCCAGAAGTAACATGTAAACCTCAGTTCTGCCACTACTACTATTTGTAAAAAGAGAGAAAAATGAAAGAAAAAAGACAAATAATGTTCTCCCTCAAGGACAGTGCCAGAATAATAGCTGGACAATAATGTTATAGGATAAATCCCATAGAGGATTGAAGAGGTTTTGTCTTGACAGTTCTGTAATAACATGTCTGGACAAAAGAGAAACCTTCAACAGTGAAGAGTTCCTGTGGATTCCAGGCTGCACAAATAGGACTAAACAAATTTACAGGGTGGTGGTGGTTTTGGCCTGGGGCGTTTCCATATTATAGATTAATGGAGTTGTAGAATTGGAAGGGAACACGTGGGTCATCTAGTCCAACCCCCTGCAGTGCAGGAATGTTTTGCCCAACTTGGAGCTCACCCACACCCCTGAGATTAAGAGTCTCATGCTCTACTGAAGGGGTTAATTAGCTAACCTGTATATATTTACCTAAATGTACTGTTAGTCCAGAAGTATAAAAGAACTCTTTCTTATAGAGGCTTTTGCTGTGAACTTTGATTTGCATTGCACTCCTTACTGTGTAAGCTATGACTAAGAGTCTGGAGATAACAGTAGAAGATCAACCTTGCACAGAGAGGAATTGTTTAGGTCAGAGACTGATAGGATGGCCTTGCTGAAGTGCACATGAACCAACTCAGGGCTAAATGTCTTTTTGCCTTATATGTACAACAGGAAATGTACAACAGGAAATGTTCCTTATATGGGCAAGGATGGACAAGGACAAGATTCCTGGGGTGGGAAGATGAGCCAGGGAACTGTCTATAAGAACTGTCTGAAAATTGACTTTTTTTGTACTTGATTGGGTGTCTGAACACCGCCAGTGCCTCTGCATGCAGAAATAAATATTTCTCTCTCTGAAGCCAGCAGCCTCAGTGTCTATTGACTGCTTCCATTTTCTCACTGGGCACAACTTGAGGAACCCTGTTGGGGCAAATAAGGCTCCACTACCAACTGAGCTACCGTATTTTCTGGCGTATAAGACGACTGGGCGTATAAGACGACCCCCAACTTCTCCAGTTAAAATATAGAGTTTGAGATATACTCGACCGCAGATTCTCCACCCGGCGTATAAGACAACCCCGACTTTTGAGAATATTTTCCTGGATTAAAAAGTAGTCTTATATGCCAGTATATACAGTACATGTTTAAATGCATTTGCTTTTATTTTTAGAGTGACACTTGAATTAGCCTGTCCCATACAACAACATGATAGGGTGGTGGTCCAGTTTGGGGCGTTCTTGGTGAAAACAGATGATTTAGCCCAAACTCCTTTCAGACTAGGTTTGGGCTTGGGTTTGGCAGTGAAACAGCCTTGGTTGCCCTCATGAACGGCATATGTTTGGACAGAGATGGAGAAGAGTGTCTCTGCAGTTTTGATACCATTGACCATGGTATCCTACTGGGCTATCTCTGTGGATTGTGGGTAGCGTGGACAGAGGATGAATTTGTTTTGAATGGATTCTACACAGAATCTGGCAGTTTTGAATCAGTCAAGCTTTGCCTGCATCAGGCCATCTGTTGCACTGAGGGCCTCCTTATGTCAAAACCACTCATGCGTAGTGTTTCTATGTGCACATCGTAATTCCTTATATGCAATCAATATGTAAGATGATGTGCAAAAATAAGTATCTACGTATGTAACTGTTTCTGTGCTGCTTATTTAAGAGTGTATATGCATATAATATTACATGTATAATATGTTAGAGTTGTTTGTATTTATTAGTGGAACCGATAAAAAAACCCTTACCTTGTCAAGATCAAGAGATCAAGACAGAGGCCGTTTCCATTGTGATTTGCAGAAAGATCTGTTTCTAGGAGGAAGAAGGCATGAAGATATTGTGGGTTTGCAGAGTTGGTTAAAGAACATACCACTGATGGGTTCTGCTCAACCCCATATACCAGTACAGTGGTATCCATCTAGGTTCTGTTTTAACTCCTATGCTTTCTAACATCTCTTTCAGGCTAAGGAACCTTTTTCAGCCACATTCTCTTCTGGGTGATCTTCCAGTGGTGGGTGGGGCCAGAAGCAAAAGTGGGTGGGACAATGAATGCATACTTTAGCTTTGTATAGTAGACTACACACACTCACATACCCTACTCTGTCCTCCATCCAGAAAGAGGCATAATCAGAGTTCAAGGACGTACCTCAGCCAGGCTATAATACTTGAGGTTAGGTGCGTGACATGGGGAGAGTTCTTGTTGCCAGCAGAGTTTGAGGTTCCTCTCTACTGATCTCAGTGAAGCTTTTGAGTGAGTTAACTTGAGGGTTTGTAGAATGGGTACCATTGATATGCTGATGACGCTGAACTCTATTCTCTTCATTATCCAAGTCAGGTGAGGCTATGCGGGTGCTGAATCAGTGTTTGGACTTGGCAATGGACTGCTTGAAGACTAATAAATGGATGAGATGGAGGCATTGTTGGTAGATAGTTTTCATGTCCAGGAAACTGGTGTTCAGCCAGTTCTAGACAGTGTTGCACCAGACAGATCAGGCATGAAATGTGGTGTTACTGAATTTTGGCCCAGGTACCTTAGCGCCTCAGAATACCTTTTGGCTGGTTTGCCAGCTGCCATTCCTACATGGAAATACATTCTCTGGTAGCCTTTGGGTGGGATAACTGTAATGAGTCAAATATGGGGCTCTTCTTAAAGACTTTGTCGGTTTTGCTCTGTAACTGAAGCTATTGTTTTTTCTCAGTTTCCCCCCCCCCCCACTCTTAAGTCCAGTTTTCCATATTTCCACATCAGTTTCCAGTTTGTTTGTTTGTTTGGTTTGGTGTGTTATTTAAGTCCTAATGAACCTACAAGTTTACGCTTGAGATTGTTGTTGTTGTTGTTTAGTTGTTTAGTCATGTCCGACTCTTCGTGACCCCATGGACCAGAGCATGCCAGGCACTCCTGTCTTCCACTGCCTCCCGCAGTTTGGTCAGACTCATGTTGGTAGCTTCGAGAACACTGTCCAACCATCTTGTCCTCTGTTGTCCCCTTCTCCTTGTGCCCTCCATCTTTCCCAACATCAGGGTCTTTTCAAGGGAGTCTTCTCTTCTCATGAGGTGTCCAAAATATTGAAGGTTCAGCTTCAGGATCTGTCCTTCCATTGAGCACTCAGGGCTGATTTCTTTGAGAATGGATAGGTTTGATCTTCTTGCAGTCCATGGGACTCACAAGAGTCTCCTCCAGCACCATAATTCAAAAGCATCAATTCTTTGACGATCAGCCTTCTTGATGGTCCAGCTCTCACTTCCATACATAACTACTGGGAAAGCCATAGCTTTAACTATATGGACCTTTGTCGGCAAGGTGATGTCTCTGCTTTTTAAGATGTTGTCTAGGTTTGTCATTGCTTTTCTCCCAAGAAGCAGGCGCCTTTTAATTTCGTGACTGCTGTCACCATCTGCAGTGATCATCGAACCCAAGAAATAAAATCACTCAACTGTTTAGAACAGCAGAACTGGCAGGTCTACAGATGCCACATTATACCTGTTCTACTTTTGTAAGAACTCAGTCATTTACTGTGGTAACACCTGCATTTTAGAACTCCCTGCCTGTTGAGATCAAGCAGGGGCCTTCACTGTACTCCTATCCGGCACCTGCTAAAACATTCCTGTTTAGACAAGTCTACCCAGATGCTTAGAAAGCTGAGATTCTGTTTTAGTAGCATAACTTTTGCATGTTTTCAAGTATGGTTGTAATTTTTTCTTCATTTTACTGTTTTATCTTTTGTAAACTGCTTTGAGGGGTTTTTTGCAATCAAGGGGTGTATAAATTTTATTAAATGAATGAATGGATGAATGAAAACTCAGCATTTAAATGCAAACTTATAGACAATCTATGCCGGAAAAAAATATCAACAACCTCAGATATGCTGATGATACTACCTTGATGGCAGAAAGTGAGGAGGAATTAAAGCTCAACATCAAAAAAACTAAGATCATGGCCACTGGTCCCATCACCTCCTGGCAAATAGAAGGGGAAGAAATGGAGGCAGTGAGAGATTTCACTTTCTTGGGTTCCATGATCATTGCAGATGGTGACAGCAGTCACGAAATTAGAAGACGCCTGCTTCTTGGGAGAAAAGCAATGACAAACCTAGACAGCATCTTAAAAAGCAAAGACATCACCTTGCCGACAAAGGTCCGTATAGTTAAAGCTATGGTTTTCCCAGTAGTAATGTATGGAAGTGAGAGCTGGACCATCAAGAAGGCTGATCGCCGAAGAATTGATGCTTTTGAATTATGGTGCTGGAGGAGACTCTTGAGAGTCCCATGGACTGCAAGAAGATCAAACCTATCCATTCTCAAAGAAATCAGCCCTGAGTGCTCACTAGAAGGACAGATCCTGAAGTTGAGGCTCCAGTACTTTGGCCACCTCATGAGAAGAGAAGACTCCCTAGAAAAGACCCTGATGTTGGGAAAGATGGAGGGCACAAGGAGAAGGGGACAACAGAGGATGAGATGGTTGGACAGTGTTCTCAAAGCGACTGGCATGAGTTTGGCCAAACTGCAAGAGGCAGTGAAGGATAGGCGTGCCTGGCGTGCTCTGGTCCATGGGGTCACGAAGAGTCGGACACGACTGAACGACTGAACAACAACAACAATGCATATTTTCCATCAGCTGTAGTTTTGGAGTCAGAGTGTTGGCCCACTAAGTGAGTTGCCTCAGAATGAAGTGAGATGCAGAAAGAAAAATCCATACTTCTGTAGTTTTAGAGTTGGGGTACAATTCTAAAGATCAATTTTAATGTCTATGTCCAACCTAATGGGTAATCCTTATTGTGTGTCAATAATTTGGTTATTTCACCATATGTAGGCCTATATATGTATGTATGTATTAATGACTTTTGTAAGCTGCTATCGGCTAGCATTCAGGACATTAATCTTAGAAATAAATATATAAAATAATTTCAGTTTTTTTGGGTGAGACTGTGGATGACAGTGCATTTCAAAGCATCTGAAGGAGTTCAGATATTGGTTAAAGATTTTAACCCATGTAAATTTTAGTAAATGTCCTAGTATATATTGTGTAATTGCTGCACAATTTGATGTTGAGACAAATGCTAGGGGAGAATCCCAAGACATTTATTTTCTGCATTTTAAAAGCTAGTAATCTGCTTTATAGAATATATGAAATATATTTCACTTTGAAAAGTTCAGAGACCTCAAACAGTAACAATGAATAGTCTGAGGCAAACACCTATATTTTCACGAGCTGAATAATCATGCCGGAATATAATTGGAAACATAATTTTTCATTACTTTTGTAATATAATCTCTTCGTGCACTTGTGACCTCTGTGTCATGGTGATAATACTCCTGTTTCTTCAACGAGTAATTGAATAATGATGAAATTTTTGTTCCCCTCTAAGGTATTATAGAGCAGACTCTGTTGTACAAATGGAACAGCAATACAAGCTTTTTTAAAAAAAATGCAAAAGTGCTGTACCTGACTGAGTTTAAATGGCGAGATTATTAATACTCCAACTCAACTTCACATTGTGGCTCTTTTTCTAAGATAAGATGCAAGAATTCTGCATCAGGGGAGTGCTGCCTTAAAGCCTTAGCAAATCTCCACATTCACCCCTTTTAAACCCCAACATTTGAGTTCAATTAACACTAACAATGCTCTCTGCATTTTACCCTGGATGTGACTTTCCCCTTTGTTTAAAGACTTTCACTGAGAAGTTTATATGACTGTTGAGATTTCCAATGCACAAAAGCATCAGTTTGTAGTGGATTCAAAGATGTGAAAGACAGTGAGAACTGTTGGGACTTATCAGTCCACACATTTATTTCTCTTCAGCCCACAGGCGTCCAGTACATACATATACATACATATTTAAAATCTCATATTGGTATTTTTTGTAATGCAATGAAAGTCATGGAAGTGTCAAATATATTAGGCACATTAGCCAGAAAACCCACAAATACATATGAACACTGAGGAAATCTACCATGTGCCTATGGATGAAAGAGCTGTGGCTATTATCTGTGAAGGAGCTGTAGTTGTAAAGCATGTGATTTCTCTGTGGAGTTCAGTCTAAGGTTTAGGAAAGCTTGAGTAGGTCTCTTGATGGGATTAGTGTGTGCACTTTAAAATTCTGGTATTTGTTTGACTGAACCATTGCTTGAAGGTATTGCTTTATGGCAATTATTCATTCATTCATATTTCTAAATTTGAGAATGAATTTGCATACACATCTAGATTATTTTCCTTTTGTAGTCAGAGATGCTATCCAGGTCACTGAAATTCCGGTGCAGATATAGTAATTAATAGAATATTATGTTAGGATAATAGGAAATAACCTTTATACTAAGTTAGAGCCATTAATCCATCTAGCTCAGTTATTGCCTACATTGACTGGCAGAGGCTTTCCAGTCTTTCAGGCAGGGGACCTTCCCAGACCAACCTGGGGATTCCAGGGATTGAACCTGGTACCTTCTGCATGCACCTTTGGGTCTTGTTTGAACTCCTTCTGGGTCCAGTTGGAACTGCCTGGAATAGACTCTATGTCTACCATTTCCCCATTTCCCACATTTAAGATGAGACTCCTCTCAGATGGTCCTTCGACATTCGCAAAATAAAGTAGATTTTGGAACACACCAACTCTGCTTATTGAAACTACAGCAAGAACAGCACTCCCAAAGAAATAAGATTACTTGATTGCTAGCTGGCACAGAGTATAATTCTCTAATTCTAAGTATAGTGTTTTTTTTTTTTTTTTTTTACCGAGCCTGAATTGAAGAGTGAATAATTTTTTTATGGCCGTGAGGGAGCGTCAATCTTCCTTCCATTAAAAAGTTCATGTGACAGGTAACTTGCTTTTCATGTGGTGAATCCTATAATTAAATTATTTGTGTATTCATGTTGTTTTAACAGATTAAAGGTTCTGTGTGGAAGACTTAAGTGTACTGTTCATTTGAGGCTGGACAAGAACTTCCAACTTTTGGCAGCTGAAGATGTTGTTACTATGGAAACAGATGTTCCTGCTTTTCTTTGTTGGCTGCCTTGGAGGTGAGGATATATGTTTATCTATAATTTCTAAATTAGAGCTGCAACTGAATCATTCCTTTCAAAATAAAATGTTGCAACAGTAAAGCTAAACTTTTCAGTCCATTAAAAATAAGTACATTATAAATTTGGAACATTAATGGAGTATAAAAACAACTTCATTTTCCTGTGTTGGTTATTACATGCAGCTTGCAAACACAGACATTCAAAAGAAGGAGGGCCATTCCCTAAAAGTCACAAAGAAAAATATGTGGTTGTGATAAACCTAGATGCATTCATTAAAATGAATACCGATATATTGAATAAATAAGAATGTATATTTAAAATATGACACCCAATGCAAACAAGCAGACAAATCAGCATAGATACCCAAGTCGTACAGCAGCAACAAAATTGCTTAAAAGTTTGGCAAAGGCTTTCACTATTACAAAATGATTTCTGCACAGCTCAACGGTGGCTCAGTCTATCCATTTTGAGAATTCTTAACCATGAGCAAAATTGGAGTATCCTTCACTGTTGAATTTAATGTATGATGTTTCTAAAAAGCATACAGAATAAGGAGCTGGGTGGAATTTAGTACACTCAAGGTGTAGGGTCTAGAAGCAATAGTCCACTCAAGGAGCAACTTTATTTTGGTTTTGGAGCAGTAAGAGTAGTGCGGCATAGAGCAGGGATCCTGCCATTGAGCAGCACTACAGTTGGCTGATGTTCCAGTCCTGCCCAGTTGCCAGGTCCACTAGCATAGGTCAATCTGATGAGCCCCCTAGGCAAGCTGGGGTGCTGTGGCCCAGCAGCAACCCTATCCAGCTGAGCTTTTGTGCAGAGATCAGCTTGCCAAGATCCATGAGGGAGACCCACCCAAAGGGAAGGAGGGTGCCACTCCCCTGCTCACCCCCTATCATATTACATACATATACATTCTCAAGTTTCCTGATTTAATCAGCACATAAACCAATACATACAGCAATGAATATCATTGTGTAAAAAAGTTGTGTATCTATAATGTAAAACTATTCGGCAGAAATACAGTACCACATGGAGATTGACTCTATCACATGTATTAACCATATCTTTGCATATAATTTTGCATATTGTTTACTTTTTTGGGGCGGGGAGAGAAATCAGCTAAGAAAAAGGCTCAGATATAAGCCAGTGCTCAATGGAAGAAGTGGACTGAAGTAAGCAAAGGTTGATCAGGTTGAAACCACCAAATATGAAGTATAAATACAATTAAAACAGATTCCTCCTCTGTTGCTAGTAAGGAACCACTGAATTTCATTAAGAAGGTCTTAGAAAGCTGTCTCCAGATGATTTGTTTAACGTTGCATGAGGTCTTCAACAAATAACAAAGGTATAAAAACGAAACCTTTCAGAGCTGCTAAAAACACTGCATTGCGCATTAAACTACTGTGCATCGTACAGTGAAGGGATATGAAATACACCTTCTCAGACTTTGAAAGCTGAACTCAAGTTATGAAAAGCCACATATATAAACTGCATTCATATGAAGGACAACAATCCGGCAACCACTTAAAATAGATGGAGATGATGTACCGTGCTTATAAAAAGCAGCTCAGTTCCAGCAGTTCATATAATCATAGAATTGTAGAGTTGGAAGAGACTCCAAGAGTCATCTAATCCAACCCCCTGCAGTGCCCACAACAACCCCTGGTTGGGCTCGAACAACCACCCTTCTGGTTAACAGGAAGATGCACCAAGCCATTGTGTCACTGGGGGGTCTGAGCTCTGTTTGAACTCATGCTGCAATGCCTCAGTGTCCACATCCATCAAGTCATGGGACTTGAGGTTTCCAATAGCAAACTCTTCATCAACATGAAGTTGGCGATATATAAATACGAGGAGGACAGTAGAAGCACATGCTTTGCTTATGAAGGGTTCCAGGTTCGGTCCTTGACATCTCCAGGTAGAACTGGGAAAGACAGCTGCCTGAAACCCTGGAGAGTCACTGCCGGTTGGTGTGAACAGTACTGAGCTACATGAACAAATGGTCTGATTTGGGATGACATATTTCATCCCTGTGGGTGGTTCTCCAACATTGTGTGAGCAGACTTTCACTCACATTTCACCCCCTGTTTGATAGAGAGTTGCTTGCTATACTTGCACCTTTACTGATGCCATTCAGGTTCCCTGCTGTGCCTAACTTTTGTCTGTGGCTTCGTTCACTGAATGAGCAAAATGAAGGGAAGGGCTATAGTTGTTGCAAGTAGTTACACCTGGGAGCTTCAGCAAGCCTAAGTGCTTCTCTGTAGTGACAAGGGCAAAATGAGACCTTATTCATACACTTCCACACATTGTTTTAGCCACCAATTTGCTCTGTCTGTTTGTTCTAATTGTTCTCATAACAGTTCTTGCCCCCAAAGGATTTTGAAGGCTATGAGTGAGATTATAAACATCTTGAAAGTGCAAAGGGTAAAAGAAAAGACAACGTTTCTCAATTTTCAATAAGTGGGAAAGCCCCTTGAGATGTAGGAAGGAGGGAACTGCTTGGAAAGCTGCGAGAGAGATCCTAATACAGCTCTGAGCTTTTATATGACAAACACATTCTAGCTGTACTGGAAGTTCGACTGTATGGTGCATTTCATGGTATCTGTTCCATCATGTTTGAATGTAAGCCTTTTTTGCAAGTTATTTTTTAATGACAGTTAGGTTTAAGCTATTGGTTCTGTTTCTGAACATGTATTGCACATATTTTCTGGCTAAATTTATTATAAATCTCGAATGAGAATAGTTTCAAGGAGAAAAAGGGATATTTGTTTTCTAAAACATTAAAAGGCTTCTCAAAACAGAAAATCATTAATGGGATCTGGGCCAAATTTTAGAAATGTATTATAAAATGAGAAACTGCAGCTGAGTGAAAAAGCACTAAGATTACACACACATTGGTTTGACTGTTAAGAATAATCTGTGTTGGAGAATGTACCTACTTGGTTTATGGTGTGGAGCTAGGCATTAGAAAGAAATTCTGAAAACTTGAATAACGCCTCTAAAAACTTAAAACTTGGTTTAACCGTCCTGCTTATTGTCAGGCACTGTAGGAACAGCCTTTCAGATGGTGAGGGAAGCAAATGCTGTGTCTCTCCCCACCCCAAATCAGGAGGATTCAATCCTGCTAGCTGCAGGAGTTTGATTTGACCACCCATTCCAAATAGGACTCCTGCAGGATTGTACCATCTGAACACCAGCAGTCTTTAATCTAATTGTATAGTTAATCTCATAATCTATTTGTATATTTCCTCAAATTCATTCTTCCTTCAAATTGTGTGTTTATGTATACAGTATGTATATGTATATGTATGTGCATGTGATACAAAGTTTGCTTCACAATCTAGTTGGCATTCTTGTATAAAGGTACAATATTAATTATTGATATTGACATGAATTAAAACAGAATTACAAGATTTTTTTCTGTTGAAAGTAAGCACTGTAATTCATTGTAAGGAGGAATAGTCAAATTTCCTACACACTATGCAGTCTAAGTAGATTTTTAGAGAAAGGTTGTGATTGAAGCACACATTCATATGTTTAGGCCACATTTTACTATTGGATATTAATCTTGTTTTTCATTAGGCACTGTTCCTTATGTAAATACGAGCAGTATATTTTCATGTCTCTCCAGTAATAAATCACATTTTGGTTTAGCAACAATGCTCAAGTTATTTATAGTACAATGAATGAATTTCTGTAACTGAGAGCAAAGTTCTGTTTTGTCCAAGCCAATTCTTCTGGGTATGAACATATAAAGTATTATGAATTAATTTCCCTTTGACCATCCTATTGATACCACTTGTATGGTTGTCAAAGAAGAGTAAATGGGCATATTTTTGTACCTTTCAAAGAATACTTCTCAGTAAAGCACATAATAGATCGTGAGTAGATAACCAAGAGATTAATAGTTTAAACAAATCAATTAAGACAGAATGTAAGGGCATTATTTTGTATATGCAGCTCTGGATTTCTAATGCTCTCATACACCAGGCAATTGATAGATGTTTTCCCTTGGTTTTAAAATCTTGATCTTCTGGGGAGTGTAAGAAGTTGTCTGCAGCTCTCAATATTTGTTTTTCCCTTCCCTGCCCATTTTGTGGATTTGACATAAGAGGGAAATTGGAGAGAAATAATACACGTGTGATAGTGACACATCATCGGTCTTACCCAGCTTCCCTGCCAAATCCTCAAGATACCTGGGAGTGTTTGAAGAGCAACTGTAGCTCATAGTGGAGGCACTTTCTAATATGCAAACTGAGATACTTGTACATGTGCACATTTCATCAATGTAAGCAATGATTCAGAACCCTGATTTTATGTTGCGGGACAGTTGAACCCTGCTTTCATCCTTTCTGTGGACCTTTCTAGGATATTAATGGATATTGAAATATACCTTTTGTTATAATTGCCCCACACTGTGCCATGAGAAACATGCAATTTAATTCAGTGTATCTGAAGAAGTGTGCATGCACACGAAAGCTCATACCAAGAACAAACTTAGTTGGTCTCTAAGGTGCTACTGGAATGATTTTTTTTATTTTTTATTTTGTTTTGACTGCAATTAAGAGGATGTGCTGCTCCTACCCAACTCCTAAGAAGTGGTACTAGCTCCTGAAAGTCACCATTATGGTGCCTGCCCTCTTTATCTGACCAACCAGCCTTGCTTCATACCCTCCTTAGATGTTTTTGCCTGACAAGAATGTATTACAACATGTAAAAAAATTGCTAAATTGCAAACAAAACGAAATTAGTAAGAAACAATGAATAAAAATGTAACAGTATGCAAACAATTACCACATAACTCATAAGGAGATCTAAAATAAAGATACAAAATACTGATCTAAAGAAAAGTAACACCCCTAAACAGCCCAAATGTCTGTTTAGCAACCTCTACTTTTGTAGCTGGAGTCAGGGCCTCAGCCACCCAGGCCAGGTGAGGAAAAAGCCTACAAGGTAGGGTCACAGCTAAGGTGGTCTCTGCCCATGCTATTCTGCTGAGTTGTTCGGCTAGCATGATCTCGGGAAGGACTCTTGAGGAAGTTTTTGTCCATCTATTGTAGGGCTTTATGCCTCCAAATAAAATATGCAATAAATTGTGCCTTTTTGAGGTCATATTTTTAAGAAGCTTATTTGAGCTCTTGTTTTTGTTGTCATGGGATAATTACAATTCTCAGGATTAAGAATAAGCTGCAAAGGCAATTCCAGCTGTATTATTCAGGATTCTGAATTCACTGGGATAGAAGTAGCTTTGCAGAACTGTTGTTCTTCTAATATGCCAACTCAGCTTTAGAGAAGATGGTATAATGAATCAAAATGCGTAAGAATGGCTCAGTGGCAATTACATAATGTAATAGCAGATCTTACGTAATTCAGCATTAACAGCAAGACATACATGTCTGGGAGTTGTAAGAGTGAAATGTATAACTTGTGAGGAAGAGAGCATCTGGGGGATCTTCAGCTGTAGGATTAGATCACTAGCTTGAAATTCACAAACGTACTGTGAGCTAAAATGTTCAGTTTTCTTAACTCACCTGCTTCAAAGTTACATTGAACAGTTAAATGTTTAAGTAACTTGCATAGTAAAAGTAGAATATATTTCCAGTGTTCTGGTACCTTCAGGAATCAAGTTCATTTCCCTGCCCTTTTGGGAATCAAGCTTCCCCTTCAGAGATGCATCACAAATTAGACTATATAAATTGCTACTGGAGTCTATAATGAAAATGTTTTATGAGGTCTTCATAAATAAGGTTTTATTATCTATTGAGAGCAGTGAAGTCCCTTCCAGTATTCATATAACACTGTACTAGTCATAGCTGGTAATACAAGCCTATTAATCAGATTAGCCTTGATATGAAATGCATAATTTACAGTGACTAATACGATGCCAAGAAAATGAGCCACAAGCATTTGAGGTACAAGAGATTTAATTTGAATAATATTGTCTCTTGCAGATGGTAATTTTAATTAATACTTTTTACAAATTATGCATTGATAAAAACATTTTAGGTTATTAATTCATTGTCAGTTTCAATAATAAAATATAGCTTGTAGAAAACTTTGTGAGTAGTGGTGGTGGTTGTGTATTTAGTCTTTTGTTTTTCTAGCACTTGCCTTTGAAAGCTTTGTAATAATAAAAAAAATGAGGCAGTTAAAATCAAACTCCTAAAACAAATGAAAACTGCAATCCTGTTACACATTTATCAGGGAATAAGCCCCATTGGACTTTATTTTAAGTAAACATGCAAATGATTGTTCTGTCAGATTGTGCTCCAAAAGTAGCATGAAGGATTAAACAACCAGCATTTTCAGCTTCAGTTTTACCCATACAGGTGACGACCATTTTAGGCGCATCTAACTGACCCGCAATTACTGATGCTCAGATCTTTTTGGACATGGAGGAAGGCAGAATCAGAGGGTGTAGTGGGGTGGGGCATGCTTATGCGTGCTCCGCCAATGGGGGGGGGGCGAAACAGAACCCCTATGCAAAATGGTCACCATCTGTACTGAAGAACAGTTCCACTGCTATTTTCTATATCCTTACATGATGTTAGGCCAGTAGATGGATTACGTGTTTGCTATGCAAAATTTTTGAAATAAGATATCATTTGCTATCTAATCCATATCTGATTGCAATAGATAATCTAGGATACTGTATATTCTGGCGTATAAAACTACTTTTTAATCCAGGAAAATCTTCTCAAAAGTCGGGGGTCGTCTTATACGCCGGGTGGAGAATCTGCAGTCGAGTATATCTCAAACTCTATATTTTAACTGGAAAAGTTGGGGGTCGTCTTATACGCCCAGTCGTCTTATATGCTGGTAGTCAAAATTTGGAATGTACAAAATTTGCTACTTTCTAATAGCAGCTAGACTGACCACCAGATACATGTAGTATATGGATAAAGTCACGGTGGAAATCTGGTATGACAAAGTCTGGATTTTAGCTATGTCAGAAGAGCTAATGCAATGCATGTGTTTGCAGCAGCAGCAGCATCATGATCATTGTTATTACCGGTAAATTTAAAAGATACCAAAAGGTCTGGTCTGGTTTTAGCCTATTAAATATGTAAATGAGGGAACAGACGCCCCAAGTACACCAACAACATATGGAAGTTTATGGAACTCTTTAAGAACAAAAAGCCTTGATGTCAAATATCACTGACCAGTAACTTGGGGTGGGGTGGGGGGCTCTGTGCCACACACTGTGGACAGACAGAATAATCAGGCTGAACAGCAACCTTTGTTTTATAAGTTATGTAGTTTATTTACTTTTATTACTTTCTGGGGATTTCTCTCATGTGTTTGTTGTTTGTGATTTGTAGCCTTGTCTTTTACAAGATTAAATAAAAATTATTTAAAAACAAACAATTGATCATGAATCACTGGCATGCATTCCTTAACAGTTAGCACCTCATTAATGACAAAGCTGCTCTGCCTCTAGGTTAGCCCAACGCAGAAAGAAATAGTCCCCGCTTGGTCTGTTGCTCTACACACATGTGCCAGCTAGCCCAAATTGTTTAATTTGTGAAGGACCAATCTAATCAAAATTAATCAAAATCTAATCAAAATTAATCACAATCTAATCAAAATTAATCAACGATCCATTGACTTCATGAGAAATCCTTAAAGCCCATTGAAATAAAATGATATATGCAACTTTTGCTCCTCATTTCAGCAGCATTTCCTCCTCACCTTCTTTCAAGGTTGGGTGAAAGGACACAAGAGGGAGTGGGTAGAAAAAGCTGTAGTTGTTTATCTCACAGTGAAGAAGTACATCCAGTGTGCCTAGATTTTGAAGTAGTTGTACTACCATCCACAGTTGAGTCTTAGCAGAAGGGGAACAAAAGAAAAATATTACCACTGACTGGCAAAGATTCTTAATACAGTCATACCTTGGAAGTCAAGCACCTTGCGACTCAAACGTTTTGGCTCCCGAACGCCGCAAATCTGGAAGTTTGCGAATGTTCTTTGGAACCCGAACGCCCAACGTGGGTTCCATGGCTTCCTATTGGCTGCAGGAGCTTCCTGCAGCCAATCAGAAGCCGTGCCTTCTTTTCAGAACGTTTTGGAAGTTGAACGGATTCCGTTCGACTTCCAATGTACAACTATACATAGTGCTATGGAATATTGGGTGTTTTTTTTGTTTTTTTAAAAACCCCACAGTTTTCTCACAATAGTGGGTTGTCGTGTGATGAGATGGTGAGCTTTAAAACGGATACATAAGCATCCCACAGCCAATAAACTGAAGTAATAAGCAATGCTTTTCCAAGTTCTGTCTGACCTTTTGTGATGTGATCAGCTCAATTCTGGAGAAATGGAGATGTTGCTGGTCTTCGCTTATAAACCTTGACCTCCTTTATGTTCTAACAGATGGACTTATTTGAAATTAGCTTTGCTGGTGGTTTATTTTCTGTCTTGAATTGCTTTCGGTTTGTCATTTAGATCTTAATAGGAAGGATAAAGGAGATCCCTTGACTTGAGAATTTGGATGAGTTTTTGACGCTTGCTTATTTTGTTTTAAATGTAACCTTGAATACTGACTTCGTGGTTGAGGTGAGAAAGCACCACTACTTCAGTCTGCAAGGCTGCAACACTCAGAAGTGGATAATGGGTTCTACAGCACCAGTAAATGAAATGTTTCACTGACGTTCACCAGTTCAGCTGATTATGTGTTACTGCTAATGTTAAGCTTCAGCTCTAACAAAAGGTAAAACTTTATAGAATTAATAGGGTTCATGGGCACCAACCACTGCTTTACAACAGTTGTTTGAGTTACCGGTAGTATAAAATGTGTGGTTCTAATAGTTAACATGTCTTACACTGTTTCTGATCATATTTTTGCTGATTTTTTTTTGACCACCTGTGCTTGGGATGGGGTGATCATGAATTCCATGGAAAAGAGAGAAAAGTGTGCGTGCATACTGCAACCACACACAAACACCTGTGCGCTCACTTTCCCTGCTCCTTGCCATCAATTGGGTGTGAAAAAAGTTTTGCAAATTTAGTTGGGAGGGGTGCAATGATATCAATGTAGAGTGCAGCTGCAGACGGAAGAGTTAGCCTTCCTTCCTTCCCTACCTGCAAGGCTCTAGGAAGATACCCCCCCCCCAAAATGAACTAGAACAATTAGGCTTGAAAAAAGCCTTCTAATGGAGCTTATAAACTGCCTTTTTAAAACCTAATTGTAGTGGGGAAGGGGCAATTTTTTTGTAATCAGTGGGGGGGGGGGTAGTAGAGAAGTTAACTCTTCCCAGTTATGACCACCCACACCACCTCTCTGTCATTGCAGTTAGGGTTCCCCCCCTTCAAAGAACACTTATTTTAAGCCAAATTGTAGGGTGGGGGTAGATCTTTTTTGTAGATTGTAGCTGGTGAGTGAAGATTAGCTCTTGTCTTCTCAGCACACTCTGCAGGAAGCTATCTTCACTCCCCCAGCCCCCCCCCCCACTCCAGAAAAAGAAGGGGGGGAGTGATCAGGGCCAACTTGCATTTTTAAACAATTGTGTAGTTTGAGCCTCAGATAGCTGTTACTACAACATGAACCTAGGAAGCATAGACCATATTAAGTGAAATGAGTAATTGAGATTGAGCTAGGTAATGGTTCTACAGTATATATATCAATAATTACTAATAATGTATTTCATCCTCTATTATTAAATACAGCGAGGAATAGCTAGTGAATATTCTTTAAGCTCTTCCATTGAGTCTAATCACCCCCCCCCTCCATAATAATAATTCCACATTTCCTGGGGTGATGACATCAATTATGTTCTGGGTGAATGAGTTCTGGAGGTTAATTTATTGCGTTTTTAAAACAACACGGTTTGTAGTACTTCTTTAATCTATTGTTTCCCCATTTTGCTACAGAACCTTTGGGGATTTGTTTGTTAGATTTCTTTGAACAAAACATGTGTAAAAGGATCAACCATAAAGTCAAGCGCATATTGAAAAGGTGAACAGATTGCTCACACTTGCAGTTTGCTGTGTCACCGAGAAAAGCATCGGCTACTCTATACATTTGGCAAATACAGAAGACTTAACCTTGCTTACCCAATTCTGGCTGCTGGTTGGTGTGACCTGTTTTATTACTGTATTTACTCGAATCTAATGCTCACTGTTTTTGGCCAGATTACGCTGCAAAATTAAGGTGCGCATTAGATTCGATGGCACATTTACACTCGCCAGCAAATACTTTTTGGTTTCAAGGTTCTGAAAATTGTGGTGCACATTAGATTCAGTGGTGCATTAGACTCAAGTAAATACGGTAATTACTGCATGGCTTTATCTTTCATGTACACCACTGTGGAATCCTAAGATACTAAGCATGGTGTTTTGTTTTGTTTACAAAAAAATTAAAAACTGATGGCTTTGTGCCAGTTAGCAGAAATGGACATTATAAGTTTTGCAAAACATAGTTGAAATTCATTGTATTGGATAGCCAATCATTTTGTAATGATAAAGACATAATGGCAACTCTCAGGGAACTCATCATGGGAGATCGCAGGAAATGGTATTTAGAGGCATAGTCAGTAGAGGTGGAGGAGTGTTGCAAACAAGGCAGCGTTGCTCACCTGCCTTTCTTTTTCTTTTTTTAAAAGATATTTTATTATTTTCGCATTGAACAACAAAAACACAATACATACACAAATACACAATAAAAAGAAAAACATAATAAACACTTTAAACAAAAACCACAAAGAATAAAAGAAAACTTACCTACATAAACAGGAACAATAAACTATCCTTATTCAATTCTAGTTTCTATCTTCTTTAAAAGGGGGGACTTCCCCCGCTCCCTCAACTGCGTTCAGAATCAATATACTTTAGTAACTTTGTATCTTTTTTCTTAACATTACCACTCTTCTTAATAGTCTTTAGGACATTAATTATTCGAAAATAATTCATTACTTAAACAATCTATCCTAAAACATTCTTAAACATTTAAATCATTCATAACAATACTTCTTGTATAAGTTTTATCTAACATCAACTAGCTAAAGCCAATTCACCAAGCTAATTCTGCTCAAATGTCCAATTTTTCACGATTTTTTAAATAGTCCTTAAATTTCTTCCAATCCTGTTGCACCTTCTCCTCCCTCTGGTCTCGGAGTCTCGCGGTCAGTTCAGCGAGTTCCATAAAATCCATTAGCTTCATCTGCCATTCTTCCACTGTCGGGATCTCTTCGCCTTTCCAGTTTCTTGCAAGTGTATGTTGTGGCATACATAAAAAACACTCTATCCTGACTGGGTATCTCATGATTGGTCATGCTCAAAAGGCAGGCCTCTGGTTTCTTACTAAAGGTAATTTTCATTACCTTCTTGAGTTCATTGTAAATCTTCTCCCAGAAAGCCTTAACCTTTGGGCATGTCCACCACATATGATAAAAGGTACCTTCCACAGATTTACATTTCCAACACATATTACTTGTAAAATGATATATCTTAGCTATCTTAACTGGTGTCAAATACCATCTATATATCATTTTCATAATGTTTTCTCTTAATACATTACAAGCAGTAAATTTGATACCTTCCTTCCACAACCTCTCCCAGTCATCCATCATAATATTATGTCCCACATCTTTTGCCCAATCTATCATTACAGATTTAACCAGTTCATCTTTCGTATGCCACTCTAGCAACAAATTGTACATCCTGGAAAGGTTTTTAGAGTTCGGTTCAATTAACTCTGTTTCCAGCTTTGATTTTTCTATTTGAAAACCAATCTTTTTGTCTAATCTAAAAATTTCATAAATTTGACGATACTGCAGCCAGTCGGTGACTTTTTCTATTTGATCGTAACTTTTCAGCTTAAACATCTCACCTTCTTGCTGCAGTATATCTACATATCTTGGCCATTTTGCAGGCATATTAGGTCTTTTATAGGCCTTAGCCTCTACAGGTGAGATCCATCTAGGGGTCTTTCTCTCCAACAGATCTTTATATCTCATCCAAACCTGAAAAAGGGCTTTTCTAACTATATGATTCTTAAAACCTTTATGGGCCTTTACCTTATCGTACCAAAGATATGCATGCCATCCAAACACATTATCAAATCCTTCCAAGTCCAACACATCAGTATTGTCTAATTTAAACCAATCCTTCAACCAGCAAAAGGCAGCTGCCTCAAAATAAATCCGTAAATCCGTAAAGCCTTTCAAATGCCAGAGTGTTACTGCCAATTCCTGGGTGGGGTTGTGGTGGTGGTAGTGAGGCATAAGGAGCTTACCTCCATGTGAGCAGCCATCATGGCTCCCCACATTTGTCTATAAATAGCAGAGCTTATGCATTAGAGAGTGACAGAGTTTCTTTCTGTAGTATATAGAACATTTAAATGGTTGTGTAAGGGATGAGCTACGTTGAGTGCTCTTGGCATCAGTTAAAGTAAGAGTTGGTTGAGACTTTTTAATGGCTGTGGGAAACTCATTGAGGCTGAAGAGAAGATGATGCTGAGTGAAGTCCAACGGCAGTCTCTGAGGAGTTTTAGTGTCAGCGCAGGGCAGACTGGGTTCCTTATGCCAGAATTGTACATATTCTCCCTTTTAATCTTTGCCATGCCCTATAGTCTGGCATGGCAGAGAAAGGAGGAAGCTTTAAAGGAGGAACTGCTTCAGAATATTCAGGAGTTTAATGCCTCTCTGGGCTGCAGTAACTCTTCAATTGTATGAGGAGCCATTTAACACCCACAAAATTCCCAAATCCTCTGTACAGAGCTCTCCGCTCTGGACAAGATTTCTGGTGAAAGCCAGAATCAATCAATGAGTAAGAAATGGAAGAAGGCAGCAATAAAGGGAATCATGGTGCTATCTTCCAGAAGGAAAGACTATTTCTGGAGGATGTGAGGGAAATATACACATTTAAAAGTTCATCATTGTGCATTTAATGATGCACAGTGCACAATCTAGAAGGAAAACTGTGTCAGCACGGCAAAATCTGTTCAGTCAGTCTTTATAGTATGCACCAAACAAAGAGAAATCTGTTGCATGACAGCTCCACAGTACCATCTATTTCTTCATCTGCAGGTAAATTATTGGTGATGACTGAAAACTAATCAGCTGCCTTTTCATTTCTGCAATAGGCCAAACCCTTGAATAGAGAGCAAGGTGCTGCTGACAGCTACTGTTTTTCTCACTGTGTAGTCTTGAATCACTGCAGCGCAGCCACTATGGTGATGAAAATTACGGGGGAAGAAATATCTGCTTGTGTTCCATTTCTAAAAGAAAGTGAAGGAGACGAAATGACATTTGTGAAAAGACACAAGCGGGGCATGCCGTGTGCCTGGCTTGCCTGGCTTGATAGTACTATTGACATTGCCATTATAGCTAACAAGATACACAGCAGAACTATAGAAATGTATGATTTGACAGAGTTAGCTGTGAAGCAGCAAGCACTGTCTTTCTGCCAGAGTCTCCTAATGGGATACTTGTTCCTAAAAATCAAGCAGTCTACCTGATAGCAACCTGGCTGCTAGAAAAGCCCCAAGGTGCTTGTGGGTGGCCTGACTTTGAAGATAATTATTTAAGCAGAAAATGTGGATATGCAATATTGTATTCTGAGGCTCTGCAGAAGCTTTACAACTGCAAAATGAAAAGATGCTTTGGAGAAAGGAGGGCTTTATATACACCCAGGAACTTTTCCTAGTATGGTCTATTGATTTTATGATGAAAAAGAATTGCATCCATTTCCTTCCTGCAATAGAATTTGGGAGTAACCTGTTCATCATCTTGAAGGAATACATATTACAGATAGCACTTGCCCAGTTTGCAACTGGAAGTTTGAAATGCATCAGTTTAATAGGTTTCCTAATTATGTCACAGATCTTCAGGGCTTTAACTAGTCATATATGTATATGAACCACAGTAGAATTATAAAAACAGTACAGGGTAATTAATGATTAATAGTAGAACACTCTGTGGCTCTGTGGCTACGGTCAATAAAGCCTTTGCCTAGCTTAGTGTACCAGCTGTACCCATTCCTAAAATAATAATAAATAAAAAAATAAAAATTGGACTGGCCACAGTCCACATGCTTCTTACATCCGGATTGACTTATTACGATGGGCTGCATATGAAGTGTCTTTGGAAATTTGAGTTGGTCCAGAATGCAGAAGCAGGAATATTATTGAGTGTGTTTGCAGGATACCTTAGGGGCTGCATCCTTACATACCAAGCAGCCTGCCTGCCTGCTACGATCTGGTAGAGAGGTCCTTATGCATGTCCTGTCTGTGACACAACTGTATGTGCCACATACAATTGGCCCTTTCCATTTATGTTTTCCATCAATTGATGAAAAGGTCCCTGATTTTATTTGTTGAACTGTATACAGGGCATTTTTATCTGCTAAGCCTGGAATTTTTAAAGTTTCCCCTGAGACTGGTTTATGTTGTTTTGTTATAGATTTTGGTTTTTTGCTTTCCGTAAGACCCTTCCAATTAATCGGACTGCATTAAATGGAAGGGATGTGCATTTTAAAAATAAAATAAAACCTCGAATAATTCTATCAAATTCACAAATTCCCTCACGGTACCCTCCTTTACTAATATAATGCAGCTAAGGTATCCTCTTTTCCCTCACTCTGGGATGCCATTTGGCTCACCCCCCTTTCCCCCCTCAACCCCCTTTCCCCTGTCACTTGTTGTAATCTTTAGAAGTCAAGAGCAACTCAATGGTTCTCAATTCAATAACAGCTAATGATGTTTTCCCATGGCAGCTTCTACTTAAAGGGTCAAGAGGCAGACCCATAATGTATATAATTACACTGGCTGTTGAGACGTTGCTTCATTTCCCAGTGCTTTTTTTGGTTGGTTGGTTGGTTTAAAAAAGAGGCATAGCTACTTATAACGTGATCAAAGTGCTGTGGGTACAGGCACAAAAGGATTGAATTTGGCAATAATAAATACATAAGTTAGTAAGAGATGATGGTACTCTGTACTAGTGAGTACCATCACAAAAAAGCACTGGCAGTATGCATTCTTGGACTATGATCTCCATCCTGGGCTGTGTAACTGAAAATCTCATTTGGAGATATTATTTATTTATTTCATGAAAAATGTGTATCACTTTATTGCAACCCCCCCAAACCCCCAACCAACTTCAAATTGGTTTCCAATCACAATTACGCAACATTGATTTCTCCCATTGAAGGTTTTCAGTTAGGAAAGTTAGGAAATTCTCCCATGATCTGGTGAATACCAGGAACCTTTCAGTGTTAAGGTTATAGAAAAGTCTGACATATGTGGTAATTCTGTGCCAACTATAGTCAAGCCTGATTATTAGGTTCCTTTTTCATCTGTTAAAATTTCTCAGTTCTAAAAATAATTTCTTCAGTATGTGGGCCCTAACTAATGATAGTCTTACGTTCGGGAGTTTTAGTGAAAGCTAACGTTTCCTGGGTTTTTACATTCAGGTCAGGAGAGAGGTTCACCAGGTAATAGTCACAGGTGCATTGCTGTTATTTATTTTTGTCATGGTCACATATGTGAGAATCTAGCTTAAAGCATTTTTATCATCCTAGGGAAGTGCTGTGACACCAACAAATGAAACAATGCATTTTATTCCCTAATCCCAGCAGCCAAAAGCCTACAGCTGTTGGCACCAAAGTGTCATTAATTCAGCTGTGACTCAAGAGAAGAGTCTCATTTGAAATATTAGAAGTTCTCTCTCTCTCTCTCTCTGTGTGTGTGTGTGTGTGTGTGTCTGTGTCACATTCTAGTTCTAAAAATAAAACTTGTGTCAACAAGGATCTGGTAGGATGAATTTGCAGCCAAGTATCCATCCATCCCCTGGAAGCATAAGGGATTAATTTGTTCTACATGCTCGGCTTCCTTATTGCTTCTATTAATTATTTATATAACAGTTAAGGTGTGCACATATGCTTCACAAACTGCACAGTACCATTCCCTGGTTAGTTGGACTTGGAATTACTTTTAAGATATAGGGCACAGTTGAGTGCGAAAATTCAGGAGGGAAAAATGGAGGTAGTAGAATAAGAAATAACTCTACAGGCTAATAAGTGCCTAGTAAGGGGGCGGGGGACGTTATGTGTTACTTGAGATGTCTTCTGGTATCCCTGACAAATGTCTTAGCTAGGTAAGAAAAATAGTAGCAATATTGTTTAATAGGTAGGCGGAAATTCTCCGGTCTCTACAGCACAGCTGTGCCACTAAACTCCACCAATTTTTGTCATTATGGCTCTCTTTCAGCATTAGGTGTCCAGTAGCCAGCCGGTTCTGCATACACTTAACCAGAGTTAGAACTGGCGAGGGTATCATGGGTAAGCTATAGGAATGCTAATCCAACCTTCTTTGCGTAATAACTCAAGCATCTTATCATTGGAGTTGTTTAGAGGACGTGGAGATATAGAACCAATTTTCCCCTCGTGGTCATATTAAGCACACATGTTTCAACATGAGTAGAGCAGCTGAGACACTGAACTTGCAGTTTCTTCCTGTGGTCCATGCCCAGCTATAAATACCAACACAGGCTGTGGGCTGCAGCAGCACATGGCCATTGTCAGCTTCCTCTGGTTGAGCTGCCTTTGGCTAGTAAGTAACTGGGACAGCAAGAAACGTAACTTACTACCAGAATAGGCCTGGGCCATGATATTTTCACCCTTTCCATAGCAATTGCTGAGCAGGTTGGGTTGCAGTACTGTGAATTTGTCACAGCTTTTCCTCTGGTGATAGACAGTGCTAGGCAGGATCCATAGCATATGAAAGGATCCTCATAGGAAGTATTGTGGCTTGTGTTGTAAACCATCAGCTCTAGCTTGGGGGATTGCAGTGGCTGCTACAGCAGGTTGCTTGCCAGCTTACTAAAGGGATCCACAGGAACAGCCCATGCCACAGTGTGGCTTCTTGCCTGGCAACTCCTTGTTACCCAGCAAATGGGTGAAACATTGGCCAGCAGGCCGTCTGTCTGTCTGATAGACAGATCCTTACCCCCATTCTATGGCCAACCCTGATGTGCTGTAACTAGTGATGTTAAATTCTCCAGAATAATCTTTTGGAAAATATTATTGAGAATATTCTCGATTAATGAGAATATTAGAGAATTTTCATTTAAAATAGGAGAATATTCATTTTAATGCATCGAAAATTATATAATTATTTAATATACATGTTTATTCATGGGAAAACTTGTTCAGATGGCAACCAAAAACTGTACAGATACTTTTATTCAATGAGGCAATGCAGTGAATTCACATTCTTTGATTATTATTTTTTGCACCAAACTTGAAATTGAAAATTCAACGTGAATGACTCGCGTTAATCACTAAGCCTGTCACTAACCATATATTTACCATCAACTTTGAATTCTAATTTTGTTGTGTTATGCATGAAATGTAGCTTTTAAAGTAAAAGGAATATATAAAAAAACCTCAGATCCGCTACATGAGTACGTTCTTTAATAAGCATACAGGTATCTTATCTACATGGTACAGTATTTTCAGTGCAACACTAATAAAATCAATATAAAGTTTAAAATAAATGCTATTATTTCCAGAAAATAAAACACAAATAATCAGTAACGACAAGTTACATAACATCAGGCACCTTGTAACATTGAATGGCGCTGCAAAAACCAGTTACTGACACTAAATAAAAATAGAGAAACATCAACTGTTTAAATCAAGGCCACCTCACATGCTGTTACACATAATTGTATAGGCCTAGATACTTTAACTGTATAAAGCATTAAAGTTACTTTCTGTTAAAAAAAAATCACACTGCATGGCCAAGGGTATAGAACTGCTAATAAGGTCACATCAAAATAGAAAAAAGGCTATTACATATAGTTGAAATACATACGAATTCAAATGTGCATCAAATTAAATGAATAGCATTTTTAAAACTAAAAGTATAAAATGTTTTCTGTAGCTCACATTTCAGAACTGCCAATAGTGAATGACACAATGCCCAGTAATGTAACTGGATCAAAAAAACAACAACCATTATTCATTACTTACACTGGCAATATCAGAGCTTGACTTATTATTTACTAGATTTTTTAAATGTGGGTTGTAAAACTGGTTCCTGCATTAGAATTTACAGTTTGTGGAGAATATTCTCGAGAATATTCACCAGAGAATATTCTCACTTAATATCACTATATGTAACCTATAAAAGGTCTGACCAAACTGCAGGAGGCAGTGGAAGACAGGAGTGCCTGGCATGCTCTGTTCCATGGGGTCACGAAGAGTCGGACACAACTAAACAACATAAAAGGTGTCTTCATGTATATATTTGCCTGAACATTGCTCCTGGACATGCCTGGTGCCTAGTACACACCTCAAGCTTTGCATAACATAATACCAGTACAGCCGTACCTTGGCTTTCAAACAACTTAGTTCTCGAACGTTTTGGCTCCCAAACACCGCAAACCCGGAAGTGAGTGTTCCGGTTTGCGAACTATTTTGGGAAGCCAGCCATCCGACGGGGCTTCCGCGGCTTCCAATTGGCTGTAGGAACTTCCTGCAGCCAATCAGAAGCCGTGCTTTGGTTTTCAAACGTTTTGGAAGTCGAATTGACTTCCGGAACGGATTCCGTTCGACTTCCAAGGTATGACTGTAGTGTGATTTCTGCCAAGTTGTAAGCATTAGTATAGGAAATAACATATTTCCTCTGTTTCTTTGTTGTTCTGTGGATCTATCCTGCCCTTTGTTCCACTGCTCTTGAATTCCATTTATCTAGGCACATTCTAAAATTAATTCTAGAACTGGAGCATGTAGTTTACTGCAGCTTTTACTTCAGATTGTTTGCCTTCTTACACTTTCCCCTTTCAATTAATTCATGGAATTGCTGAACATTTCAATTCCCATAAATGTTTTAGGGGTTGTTTTTTTTAAAAGAAAGCTATTAGTATTTAAAGACAGGCAATTGATAAAGAAAATTTTCTTGTAGTTGCATCTAAATTGATCCTCAGTTGCTCTCTCTATATAGCCAGAAGAAGAGTGTGGCTTATAAAAGGAGAATTCATATTAGAGATTTCAAAGGTACAGATGAAAAGAAAAGGGTTTATAGTGATGATTAATGCAGTCTTCTCAGTAAAGTGCACAATGACCTTATTGGTTTTCACCTTCTGAACACTCAAGACATTACATAATAATAGAAAGGCAGTTGGATGATTTTTCTCTTTGTGAGTAAATAGAAGTATTGATCTCTTTTCTGCACTGCATTTAGTGTGAAATTCTTTCTAAAGAACAAAGCAGAGGACTGAACCACATAAACACCAGTATCCTAGTACTGTTGTTTCTGTGAAAACAGACAAGATTGGACAGTACAAATCATCTTCTTTAAAAGTAAAACTGTGTGTGTGTTTTAAAAGAAGATATAAAATAGCTTGATAGTTCTAAAAAATAACCAGTAAAAGACTTGATCCAGTATCAAGTGTGCAACCTACCTGGGACTGCACTATTTCAGATGTGAAACCATATGTTTGGATGTTTCAACATGCAAAAAGCTAACATATTTTTAGCTTCCCCTTATGTGCTTGTTTTCTGTCAAACAGACTGTAATTTTTTGGATAGATCAAGTATTCAGATATGTTACATCAGGGGTCCCCAAATTAAGACCCGGGGGCCGGATGCGGCCCAATCGCCTTCTAAATCCAGCCCGTGGACGGTCCGGGAATCAGCGTGTTTTTACATGAGTAGAATGTGTCCTTTTATTTAAAATGCATCTCTGGGTTATTTGTGGGGCCTGCCTGGTGTTTTTACATGATTAGAATATGTGCTTTTATTTAAAATGCTTCTCTGGGTTATTTGTGGTGCCTGCCTGGTGTTTTTACATGAGTAGAATGTGTGCTTTTATTTAAAATGCAACTCTGGGTTATTTGTGGGGCATAGGAATTCGTTCATATTTTTTTCCCCAAATATAGTCCGCCCCCCCCCAAGGTCTGAGGGACAGTGGACCAGCCCCCTGCTGAAAAAGTTTGCTCACCCCTGTGTTACACCTTCCTCCCGTCAACACCCTGCATCTTAAAGAGAGAAAATTCCTGGATGACTGTATCACATAGTTTCTGAAGATATATATTATCCCTGAAACGGGTTTGGAGTTTCTCAGCTATTGCTCAGGTGATTCGGTTGTGAAGTGTGGGTTTAGCGCTATGTGAGTTGCAATTAGCCCTGAGGATATGGATAAAAATATATATGTTTAAAGTGAAAGCGCACTCTTGTAGATGCAGAACCTGGTTTCACATTGCAAGCTGTACGAGAACTTAGAAGGGAGGCACCAATCTATTCTTATTGATTGCATAAAAGCATTACAATCTAGGCAAATTCATTTTCTGCACCAGGTAAGTACAAGGTTTAGCACCAAAAGCAACTCCCCCATCACACACAGATCACATTCCAATTTCCTGGTTTGTGAAAATCTTGAATGCTTTCAGTGGTAATCGGTGAACTTTCTGTGGTCTGACTTGAAATTGTAATGATAATACAGTGGTACCTCGGGTTAAGAACTTAATTCGTTCTGGAGGTCCGTTGTTAACCTGAAACTGTTCTTAACCTGAAGCACCACTTTAGCTATTGGTGCCTCCCGCTGCCACCGTGCCGCCGCTGCCCGATTTCTGTTCTCATCCTGAAGCAAAGTTCTTAACCCGAGGTACTATTTTTGGGTTAGCAGAGTCTGTAACCTGAAGCGTCAGTAACCTGAAGCGTCGGTAACCCAAGGTACCACTGTATAAGACTTTTTATTTATTGTTTTGCTATCCCTCTTTTATATCCTTTGCACTCAAAGTGATGATCCGTCTGGAAAATATTTACTTGTAGTGGGTAACATGTGTCCCTTCAAATATTGTTGTTCCTATCAGCCATAGCCAACATGGCCAGTAGTCATAGCCAATGGGAGGCGCACCCCAACAGCAACTGGAGAACACCATGTTAGTCACTCCTGGTTTATTGGGTGCTCAGAATCATTGCAGTGCTACATCAGGCCAATTCTAAATTAGTATAGCACGCTTTCTGCTCTGCTTTCCCAGCAGTTACCCCTCCCTTTCTTTTTCACCCATAGAGAGTTCTCCAACATGGTAGACCTCAGTCAGTAGTAGTGCACTAATGCACAGGGCCACTAGAAATTACATAGAAATGGTATTTTGATTATGCATAGTAGGATCCAGGGCCTGATTCATTACAGACAGAACAAAGTACTTTATAGTGTAGAAGTTCATTTTTGGATTTCCCGCTGCGGTGATGGCTTAGAATGGTTTTGGATGTTCCTACTGTTGCTCTGCTTACGTCACTATCTTTCAGACACTCTTCGAGACATATGGCTTTCCTTTTAAGAAAAAGTAGCTTAATGTAGTAATTTTAGATGAGACCTCCATTTCACTGAAGCTTGTTATAGCTGTAGTTTTTGTGTAGCTCAGCGGTTTTCTCACTAGGTCCTTTAGAAGAGACCCTTAGAGATGACCGATAGTGGTGAAAAAACTTACTGAACAATGCTATGCCCATCATTAATGATCTTCTTCTGCAATGTGCTGCTGCAAGAGAGTAACAGATGTGTTCTGTGTCATACTCTCACTTCATACAGACAAATAGTGGTGCCCCCAAAGCCTGCATCCCCTAGAATTCATCCTCAAACACTGCAGTGAACTGTACTTTCATGTGGATTCCTAGCCAGAGCACTCAATGTGGAAAACATTTCCTAAAAAGACATAAAGTTTTGGTGGGGGGACCAAGCATCTAGTCAGATCTCATCTTCTCTGGGAGATTTAATTATGTGTTAAAATTGCTCTTTTATTTATTGCATCTGCCACTATAATAAAATTCCGATTTTACTCACCGGTATATATTTGAGTGAGCTATGTACATTACAAATGGAATCATCCGTATTCTTCTTTTAAGCAAATACTGAACAAATGTGCACAGCCAAACTGACAAGGCTGAATCGATACAGCATAAGTCATGCAGCCTATAAAATATATGTAAAGTGTGTTGTACTGCTGGAATACTAAATATTTGGTTGTTCATAGCTGCTTGCCATTGTTTAACAAACTGTTGTTCATTCACAAGAAGGTTACAAACTTTAATGCAATAAAAAATGACACCACCAAAGCATCAGTGCTGGGTGGATTAGCATTTTTTAATGCAGAAAGGGATACCTTGCATTTCAGAAGATTTCTTTCTCACAGTCTGGCATGCTGGGCTAGCAAAGGAAGTTCATGCACAATAGGCTCATGATAGGCAAAATAAAATATATTTTTTTCACACAATGACATGTGGCTGGATTCAATTACCCTGTTCCTCTAGCAGAAGTCAGCACAAGGATTCCTGCTAGCACAGTTGGCTTTCCCCTTTCTCCTCCCCTGTGTCCCCCTCCTCTGACTCTGGAGCGCTGGGGGGGGAACCCAGAACAGCATGTGGGGAGAGTAAAGGGGAGATCATTCTGTTGGGCTTGCGCTAATAGAACAATCACATTAGCACTATAATGAATTCCACCCATAGGGTGGTATTTAACTATGTTTTACCCAGAGTAGACCTGTAGAAATTAATGTACTGAATTTAGTCATCTTCATTAATGCCAGTCTATTCTGAGTAAAAAATTAGTTGACTACTACCTATTGGGTTGTATTCAACCTCTTGAAATGAATGGACAACTAACCAGTTCACTGAATGAATGAATGAATGAATGAATGAATTTTTACGGTCACAGACCAATTTATAACCAGTTCACTGATTTCAGTAGGTCTACTCTAGATTTTGATTTAGTCAGATACAATCCAATAGTACTATATTACCCAGTACACCTGCGGTGATTACCATGGGAGAGGTTCACCTCACCAGCTCTGTCAGCAGAAGTCCTGAGCTAAAACTCACACTTGTGCAATTGGGCCTCCCCCTGCCCTGTTCCTGCTATGTGCCCCCATGCCATCTGCAAATTGCTTGGGGATGGGGGCCAGGAGATCCCTTAGAATAACACCCAAGGGAGGAGATGAGGGATCGTTCTGTGTGGCAAGCTGAAATGTTTGTGCAGATGGAACGACTGGGAGAGCATTAAGTTGAATTCCACCTCATGAATTAAATTCTGGTCATCAGAATTGTGAAGCAGTGTGCATAAGGAAAAACCTGTTGTGCATTGTCCTTTAATACACACGCGCGCACACACACACACACACACACAATACCAGAATATTTCCTGTTAAGCAGAATGAAGCATGCTGCCAGACCAGCCTCTGCTGGGGGTTGAGTAAAAGAGAATAATGACATCCCAAAGTACCCACCAGCACATTCAGTGCTATTTGGAGCAAGATCAATTCTTATGGGGCATCTCACTGATCAGTTTGAAACTCAAAATACTGGCTAGTGCCAAATCTTCCACAGAACCACTGTATCAGCAGTCTGCAGTCTTATGTGCTGTTAACCTGGGAGTTCAATTCAATGTGGTTTACTTCTGAGTATGCATGTACTGGATTAAACTATGTGATCGTGTAAAACCAATGATGTGAGAATGTTTCAAATTTATATATATTTTTAAAGCATGATTTATTTATTCGAGAACAGGGTATAAAGGTTTAAAATAATAATAATAATAATAATAATAATAATAATAATAATAATAATAATAATAATAATAATAATAGAAAGTACACAAAAATACTTTTCTCTGTATATCTGACTGGGATAGAGAAAGCACACCCATAGGACTTTCTTGATAGCCTTTGCACTTTTTCTTAGAGATGAGATTTTCCTCATTTTAGTCCTTTATTGTTCTGTGCTTCCACTCTGCTTTGTTGTTCCACTCCTCCTGAATTCCAGCTGAACTAGAAGAGAACCTAAACACTTAAGATTCTGTAAATACAGCCACTGTATAGTTGTCACAGGGAGAAATTCTGCTTAAAAGAATTTCAGGAGGACCCTAATTTTTCCATACATATGACTTAAGTATCCATTTACTGGTTGGTAGAGATTGATATGACCCCCCCCCCTCCACAACCCACAACCCCAGTTTTATTAACCTTAACAAATTTACGTATGGCCTAAGTTTTTGTGGACTGAAGTCCACTTTGCCCAGCTGCATGAACTGAACATAGCCTTCAGTCCATGAAAGCTTATGCTATAATAAATGTGTAGCCTTTAAGGTGCCACAAGATTCCTTGTTGTTTTTGCTGCAATTCCTGATAATCTTTCAAGCAAACAGCAAAACTATAACAATTTTTTTGGTCACTTTTTCATGGCAACTCATTCATAAATGCATGTTTCTATGTAAGTGAAAGTGAGACATAGTTAAAAGAAATGCCGCTTTTGAAAACTTATCACAAATATGCTTTGGCACTTAGAGTTATATTAAGATATTTACCGAATTCCGTCTTTCTTAAAGGTTCGTAAAGTAATGGCCAGATATGTTCACCTATCGTTATTTGCATGTAGGGAAAGAACATGTCCCTAGGGACTCGACTAAAGTGTAGAAAACTGCCTTTAAGACCATTTCCCCATCAATCTTTTCATGTGCACAATATGTCAATCTTTTAAAATGTATGAAGCAATGCCATTCTAGAAAAGAAAGCCATTCGTTTCTTTTATAGCTTGCTTTCTAATTAACTACTGTTGTGTTCACTATTGCTTTTACTGGAAGTAATGGAAATATAAACAGCCCCCAAGAGATGAATGCTTGGAATTTGCATATTTAATTTTTTCCCTTTGAAAACATAACAAATTAAGTCTGAGCAGTAATTGCCAGAGAAAGATGTGCAAGTGTTTCTAATACTATAAAAGAGACAGATTAACTGGGCCACTACCGCCCCAATTTTACTCCAGAAACATCAATCCAGAATTCATCAATCATTTGTTCTATCAGTCAGAAGATTTATTATTGAGCACGATACCCTCTAAATATAACTGACCAAAGCAGTTGCCTAGTTTTCTAAATGATAATACATCTGGCAGAAGACAGTGGTTCCCAAATAAAAATTATACAGTTGTACCTTGGAAGTCGAACAGCTTATTTCCCAAACATTTTGGCTCCTGAACATCACAAACCCAGAAGTGACTGTTAGTTTGCGAACTATTTTTGGAAGCCAAACATCCGGCGGGGCTTCTGGGGCTTCTGATTGGCTGATTGGGAGTCTTGTGCAGCCAATCAGAGGCCATGCTTTGGTTTTTGAACATTTTGGAAGTTGAACACACTTCCGGAATGCATTCCATTCGACTTCCGAGGTACGACTGTATCCCTTATTTCTACCAAATGGTGTTCATGGTGGCTAACAGCAATAAAATACCAATGCACTAAAACAACAGTAAAATACAAAGGGACGCTGAAGTCCAAGTCACTTTTGCACTGAGCTGGGGAAAGGAGTCAATTAAAGTGCCTTTGCCCACAGAGTAACATCAGTGTCCACATGTGTAAAAAAAAGAAAGAAAGTTAAATATTTAGTTTCACGTCCCAAAAGAGATGAACAGATACCAGAACTAGAAGTCTCCTGCCTCAGTTGCACTTTCATATTCAAAAATCAAAGAGGAGAAGGCACATCTCATGTGAAAGCCGTTTAAAATTTGAAAGGCCTCCTTTTTTCATTCTTTCAAGATTTTGCAGCTAGTCTACAAAACAAACCCTTTATCTTCCAGTGATACAGTTCCAGTACCAGAAAAAGTCCCTGATAGATTATTGCTGCTTAGGCTAATCGCGGTGTCTAGGGCTTCCTTGTGACAGTAAACAATTCATTTATTAGAACTCTTTCATATTAAATAAAGTTATTGGCACTAAAGTGAAATTGTCATGCTTATTAGGACTTTGGGAAGGGTTTGTAATTCCTGTTTTCCTTTGAGGTATAATGCAAGCCAGAGGGATGAGGGGTTGATATCAATGTAGGTTAACACAGAAGGATGCATTTGAATTTTGCTCATATTTCCATTCAGTATGCTGTCCTTCTAATACCCTCTTCAGTCCTGCTGAGACGATGTCCTAATTAACCTATGAATAAAACTTCTGGGCATGGCGGGGGTGTGGGGACATGATAGAGATCCAATGACACATCTAATTAAAACTCTCAAAGGGCAGGTTTGTCTTGAGACACTCTGAATTTTATCTGCTGAACAAATGCAGCCAATTAAGAATCTCTTCATTCAAGAAGGCACCAAAGGCAAGTTAAGTGCCATGTTATTCAGTTCATATTTTTAGCATTGTGGGGGCTTTAGCCTTGTATGTGAATAAGAATGCACAATATTATTATTATTATTATTATTATTATTATTATTATTATTATTATTATTATTATTATTATTATTATTATTATTATTTTGCTGTTGACCAACATGGTGTAAGAATCTCACTGTAAAAATATTATTCTAGGCATAGTTAAATGCGACATTTTTAAAATGGAGGCAGCTGGAAAAAAAGAACAGTTGTTGCCCCTGAAAGAAAGCATTGTGAAGAGAACTATTTACATCATGTAGTTTATTTGGGTTCTCTCATTCCCCCTCCCCACCCACCCACCTCTATCTTCAGCTGAATTTAATGAATGAATGTAAAACAGCATTAAGTTCAATGAATTGGCTTTAACAAATATCTAAAACTAGAAGAACTTAACTGTAATGTTTTTGCTTTTGGACATTACTTACGTTACATAAACCTCATTGGATTTACTTTTGCGTAAACTTACATAAAATTGGGGAGCGAGTCTGATAAGCCCATAATGTATCCATTTTTAACTGGATTGTGGAATAAAGTGATGGGTTGAACTAGGGCCACATTTTAGGAATAATGAAAGTTGTGTGCAGCTGGTGGGACCTTATCTCCAGAATATAGTTTGAGATATACATTGATCCATCACCACAGTTTTCATAAACGGAAGATGGCCCACTATATTCTTGATAAAGGTTTGTTGCTTATGTTAAAATTCTGCATATCTTAAGCCAATATCTAAAAGAACTTTTGGTATATTTTCACCCATAATTGATAGTGCATACTCTTTACTTTCTGGATTAGCTGAAATGAGGGAGACATCTAACTGGTGTGCATTTTACTTCATTCTCTCCCTTGACCTTTTGTATGTGCTGTATTTCTTTAGTCAATTGAATATTTATCACTGTAAAAAATAATGCTGAAAGTATCATGGTCCATGGAAATTAAAAAGCGAGGTTTTGTTTTGTTTTTCCAACCAGCCAGAAACTGTGGTTAAAACACTTGGGAATGATTTTTATTTTAAACAAGAACGGTTATCTCAAAATAACAATTCCAAATCTTGATGATTATTGTAAACAAATCTACAAACCAGGCCTACAAACTACAGACGAATATACAAAATGATATACAAGACTGTCTTGTGTATCGCTATCAGTTGACACAAAGCAGAAAGATACAAACTTTCCTAATCTTTCAATTATTTAAGGGAAAACATTCAGTGTTTGATTTAAATAATGCCAATTTTCAATTTGCCTTTGGTAAGCATTTTTATTCTGTACCCTCAATTACCTTATCTATGATATACTGCCTAAAGCATTCCTTGCATATTTACAAAGAGGAAAACCAGTGCCTCTCTAGCAGATGTATATTATAAAACGTAATATTCTTCCAAATAATGTCACATGTTAAAGTGCAGTGTCATCTTAATAAATAATGGAAATACTGAACATGAAAATTTATGTAGATGTTTAAAGAAAGCATGATGTTAACAACTTAAATTTCCTGTTTGTTAAATTATCACTTTATGTGCAACATAGATTTTTTTAAATAAAAAAGCAACAGATTCTGATTTTTTTTAAAAAAACAACGACGTAGGAGTGATTCATTGTGCAAGTGCAAAAGGTATATAAAAAAAGGTAAAGGACCCCTGGATGGTTATGTCCAGTCAAAGGCGACTGGGGTTCCAGCGCTCATCTTGCTCTCAGGCCAAGAGAGCCGATATTTGTCCACAGACAGCTTCCAGGTCATGTGGCCAGCACGACTAAATCGCTTCTGGCACAACAGGACACTGTGACGAGTGTCAGAGCGCACAGAAACGCCATTTACCTGTACAAATGCACTCTCACAGGAGTTGGTGATGACCACCAACTTGTATGGCTTTACATCTGGGAAAACCCAGCCAGATGGGCGGGGTATAAATAAATTTTGTTGTTGTTGTTAGGAGCAGATAAACTCATGTAGGATAAAGCTATCAATGTCTGCTAGCCACAATGGCTGTGTTTTGTGTCCACTGTCGGAGAAATTATGCCTCTGAATACTAGTTGCTGGGAAACAAAGGTGGGCAGAGTTCTGTTGTGCTGAGGTTCAGCTTGCAGTCTTCCTACTGGCATCTGGTTGGCCACTGTGAGAACAGGATGACAGAGTAGATGAGCCATTGCTTTATCCACAAGCTCATGGTCTTCTGTTCTTCAGTTCCATCTTCTCAAATTGGAGTGTATGGTGTGATATGGGAGGGTTAGTGCCTCTGGTGAGGGACCTGTAGTGCTTCTTCTGGGGTAGTTACCACCTTTGGTCCCTACTCTGTATTCAGCTCTCACCTCTGGCCTCTGGGAACTGTCACCAGGAGTAGCTTTGACTGGCTGGCTAAAGCCATATGAAATGCAAATAGATAAACATCCCTTTCAGACTTCCCCCCTTCTTTTAAATGCTTCGTTTTTGTTTTTCTATGCATTTATGCACACAAGTAAAAGCCACAGTGAATAATAAATCCAAATTAATTAACAATTCATGAAAAGTTTATCTAAATTCCTTGTTTTCATAAAACTCCTGAAGAAAGACCAAGATTTCTCAGAACACCTGGAAATGTTACTTAGCTCATGCACATATGCTTTCCATTTTAACAATTGTTCCAATTTTATAAAGCCATTTCTTGATAGAGTACTATTACAATACCCATTCAACAAAGGCATAATAGCATAATAATCCAGTCTATTCAGATGCCTGTGAACAGTGTACATTTCATATGTTTACAGGGGAATAAGTCCCATTGAATTGAGTGGAACATAAGTAGACATGTACAGGATTTCACTGTTAATTGGTAAACCTGGTTACACATAGGAATACCCCAGTCCAGAAAACATTGTCACCAAACATTGCTCTTTATTCACTACTCTGCATTTTATTTTAGATTTAATACACGCAACACCTAAGATAAAGTCCAAAGGTCCAGTTACAGTGAACCCTCCAGATACGAACTTAATTTGTTCCGGGGATCCGTTCACACCCCGAAAATTATGTAAAGAGGTGTCCTTCTACGCATGTGACTTGATTGAGCGCTTCTGCGCATGCGTGCACGGTGAAACCTGGAATACTTCCGGGTTTGCTGTGGCTGTAACCCAAAGATTCCATATCCAGAGGGATATGTAAGTAGAGGTACAACTGTACACTGTTTTAATAATTTGAGTCATGAATCACTTTGCAAGCCAAATTGAAGACAGCATAATATGAAAAGCCCAGACTGTGGCAGGTCAATATTAATAGCAGTGTGGTGTACAATTTTTACAAGGGGTGACAAAAACAGAAATAAGTGCTCCAGAAATGTTATCGCCCCCCAAATCAGAAATAATAATAATAATAATAATTTATTTGTACCCCACCCATCTGGCTGGGTCTCCCCAGCCACTCTGGGCGGCTTCCAACAAATATTAAAATACATTAGAATATCACAGATTAAAAACTTCCCTAAACAGGGCTGCCTTAATAGGGCTTCCCTAAACAGGACATTTATTTTCTAAATGTCAGGTAGTTGTTTATCTCTTTGACCTCTGATGGGAGGGCGTTCCACTGGGCGGGCGCCACTACCAAGAAGGTCCTCTGCCTGGTTCCCTGTAGCTTTGCTTCTCGCAGTGAGGGAACTGCCAGAAGGCCCTTGGCGTTGGACATCAGTGTCTGGGCTGAATGATGGGGGTGGAGATGCTCCTTCAGGTATACAGGACCAAGGCCGTTTAGGGCTTTAAAGGTCAGCACCAACACGTTGAATTGTGTTCGGAAACATACTGGGAGCCAATGTAGATCTCTCAGGACCGGTGTTATATGGTCCCGGCGGCCACTCCCAGTCACCAGTCTAGCTGCTGCATTCTGGTTTAATTGGAGTTTCCAGGTCACCTTCAAAGGTAGCCCCACGTAGAGCGCATTGCAGTAGTCCAAGCGGAAGATAACCAGAGCATGCACCACTCTGGCGAGACAGTCTGCGGGCAGCTAGGGTCTCAGCCTGCGTATCAGATGGAGCTGGTAGACAGCCACCCTGGACACAGAATTAACCTGCGCCTCCATGGACAGCTGTGAGTCCAAAATGACTCCCAGGCTGCGCACCTGGTCCTTCAGGGGCACAGTTACCCCATTCAGGACCAGGGAGTCCCCCACACCCGCCCCCTGTCCCCCAAAAACAGTACTTCTGTCTTGTCGGGATTCAACCTCAATATGTTAACCACCATCCATTCTCCAACTGCCAGTGAAAGAACATGGTTTCCTCAAATATTGATTGAGGGAGCACAATCACTGGGGAACCCATTATGTAATTATAACAATATCTATTAAAACACTGGTTTTAATAGATATTGTTATAATTACATAATGGTCTGTTAAAACCCTGACAATACGAACTATATCTGTGAGCGTTTTGGCAATCGCTCCTTTGCCCCACAAGTCAGGGTAGCTCCACTGATAAAAGACCCATACAATTTGATAATCTTTGTACCTTCAAATTTGTCAGAGTTTTTTTTTTTTAAAATGAATGCTAGGGGGTCCTAAAATGTATTGGTACAACAATGTCTCAGATTTGCTGATGGATCTTCATTTATATGTTCCTTGGGAGCACTGTTGACACCTAGATATAGATATAGTTAGGTTTTGGTTTTCCTTGAATATTAGTTATCACAGTGCTAGCTACTTATCACAGTGCTAGCTACTTAAAACAGAGTTTTGAGTTTATTTGTGCCTAAAGTGAAAAATAAGGCTGGACTAATTAACAACAATCACGATGCCACAAGCACTGAGAACATGTCCTGCTGTGAAACTAGAGTGGTGATTCCCTTAACAAAACAGGGCAGCTGGAAGTATAAATTTTTATCTTTCTGTGTGTCTTTGATGTGCCTGGAAGCTTAATTTCTTTGATCCTTTTATACATTTTGCTTTTATTTTCAGTGAATAGGCAATGTATTACCCTTGAACATGAGTTGTTAATGCTAGAGAGGGGGAAATTATCCATTTAACTAAATACTAACTAAAGCATTAAAAAAATAGAATAGCATTGTCTCTGTACATCAATAGTTCTTGCAGTTGACTAGTATTTTTGAACAATACTTCTGAACATTGGAACAGTGAACTTTTGATGCATCATAATTAATCAAAGACTGGTTTGTTTGTTTGTTTGTTTGAAAAACTAGAAATGGAGAAACCTTAAAACAGACAAAGACTTGATATTGTGTAGAGAATGGAATTATCTTGGCATTGTTTGTAATTGGAACATTGGTTTTCTTGACTCATTAGCTACTTCAAATATATCTATATCTATATATCTGGAAGAGTCTAAGATGTATTTTGTGCCATTCCAAATAAAATGTCTAGACTTCAGTGTGAGCACATTTACAGTAAGTCTGAATCACACATGTAGGGTCATATCATAGTTTGTCCCACCATAGTTTTGTTGTGCAACTTTGAACAGAGCATTCACATTTTCCACCTTCTTTGAAATAGGAATAATGTTCTTGTTCTTGTTATGACTAGTGTATACTCCTATAATGACCAAATGAACCATTTGGCACCTGCAGTTTTCAGAAATGTGGTTAGAAAATGAATATCCATGTGCACAATTCAGAAAAGTCAATGCTTTCAGACTCAAGATTGCTGTGAAGATAAGAAAAAGGAATTGTTTGTCCATGATGTCCAGCTTCCCAGTCTAGTACCCTCACATCTGATATTTTGGACTACAATTCAAATCAGCCTTAGGATGAATGCATGGCTAATGGTCATGGATGACGGAGTTGTTGTTTAAAACATCTGGAGAGTGCCAGGTTGAGAAAGGATACATAGACATTGGCTATGTGTAAAATATGAATGAATACGTATTTATTCTGTAGATCTGTTAAACAGCATATCCTTATCATCAAACAAATATGCGTAATTAGTCCCTAAGATCAGCCTCCATAACATACCGGTAAGTTCTGGAAAGTACCCAATATAACACCATTTTTAAAAAAAATGGAGCCAGGGTAGATATAGAATAATACAAGCTGCTTAGGATAGCATCAGCTCTGTGTGTACTATTTATAAACTTGGTATTAAAAAAAAATAGTGTAAAGAATGATTAAAGATAAACTCATCAAGCATTTGGGGGTCTTTTTGGAAAAGAATTAACATGGCCTCCCTGGAAAAGACCCTGATGTTGGGAAAGATGGAGGGCACAAGGAGAAGGGGACGACAAAGGATGAGATGGTTGGACAGTATTCTCGAAGCTACTAACATGAGTTTGGCCAAACTGCGGGAGGCAGTGAATGATAGGCGTGCCTGGCGTGCTCTGGTCCATGGGGTCACGAAGAGTCGGACACGACTGAACGACTGAACAACAACAACAAGCAAAGGTAAGTCTTCTCTCACAGACCTTACTGAACTGAAGGGCCAACAGGCATGTGGAAAAGAGCAATCCAGGTTTGTTTGTTTTTTTAAAGTACAATTCTGCTTGCAGAAAAGCTTTTGACCAGAGTTTCCCCACCAAAGACTACTGATTAGTTGTGTGATAGGACTTATCTTCTTATGGATCAGTAACTATTTAAGGAAAAGAAACTAGAGAGAAGGAAGAAATGGACAGTTCGTTCAATGGACAAATGTTAAGATGTGGAATCCCCAAAAGATCTGCATTGGATCTGATGTCTTTTGTTTATAAATGATCTCAAGGTAGGGATGAGCAGTGAGGTGCCCAAGTTTGCAGATGACACAAAATTAATCAATATGGTAATACAATAGTACCTCCGGCTGCAGACAGGATCTGTTCCAGAGGTCCAGTCAGATCCCGAGGTTTCCGCAACCTGAGGACTGATTCTGTGCATGTGCGTGCAGCGAAACCCAGTTAAATTAATAATAATAATAATAATAATAATAATAATAATAATAATAATAATAATAATAATTTATTTATACCCTGCCCATCTGGCTGGGCCTCCCCAGCCACTCTGGGCAGCTTCCAACACAATATCAAAATACAATAATTCATCAGAGTTTAAAAGCTTCCCTAAACAGGGCTGCCTTAAAAGTCTGGTAGTTGTTGTTCTCTTTAGCATCTGGTGGGAGGGTATTCCACAGGGCGGTTGCCACTACCGAGAAGGCCCTCTGTCTGGTTCCCTGTAGCTTGGCTTCTCGTAATGAGGGAACCGCCAGAAGGCCCTCGGCACTGGACCTCAGTGTCCGGGTGGAACGATGGGGTGGAGACGCTACTTCCAGGTTTGCCACTTTCTCATCCTAAAGTTTACATAACCAGAGGGTTATGTAAGTGGAGGTACTACTGTACTAAGAAAGTTTCAAAAATGGTCTTTCCAAGCAGGGGAAATGTCATTAAAATAAATGCATTTCATTGTAAGAAAGTGTGAATTGATCCATGGTGGGGCAAAAATTCTCAACTTTACATCTACACTGCCAGGGTCTCAGCTGGCAGTGACTGACCAGGAAACAGGTGATCTTGGACTAAAAGTAGCTAGCATTGTGAAAATGTGACCCACACTGTGGCACTTGTAATTTTTTTTTAATTATTATTTTAAATACCAAGTTAGGGATCATTAGGAAAGGAATTGAAAATAAATCAATCAGTATTGAAAGTGTGACCTTACTTGGAATAGAATATACTGTTCCAGCTGCCTCACCTCAAAAATATAATGTAGAGCTGGAAAGGTGGCATAAAACGGCAAGCAAATTATGAGGGGGCTTGACATGTTTGAGATGTAAAATATTATTGAGGATGTGGAAAAATGTTAATGCATGCATTTTTTCCCTTTCTCATAATTGTGGAACCTAGGGTCAGCCAATGATACTGGGAAATTCAGGCTTCCTGTAGGGATCTAGTTTAGCTCTGTGAGAACAGTATACTGGAATAAATGGGTTTTGCCATGATCCAGCAGGACGTTTCCTATCCATGTGTTATTATTTGAACAAGTAATTCCTTAGGGTAGGGTAACATTAGAAAAAAGAGGGAAATAGCATAGAACAATGTTTACCTAATTATTTGAATGCTAAACATTTAAAGAAAAATATTTCTGTAGGCAACAATTTTAGAATATTCAGTTTTAGAATATTCAACTGCTGTAATAGCTTCTTTTTAAGTAATGTGATAATGTCCATTGTTTGTGACTACACTGTTCTTATTGTATACCAATTCTAATATGTAGAAATGAGTGTGAATTGGAGTTATACTGGCCAGCATATGCATTAGTTTCACATAGAAAATGTGTTAGCATTTGTTTTAACTAGGGCTACTACATTGCTTATGCATCCTCTGAATTGTCAGGAGCATTATTTTTCACAGGCTTTTGACAAGATACAGTGCATGCTGTGCTTTCCTCTCTCTGCCGATGCCTTGCCTAGCACTATGTGCTAAGGCATCTTCATTCTTTTTTATGTAACAATATTTTTGCTTTCTGTAGCTCAAGGCTTTTTATTAAATAGCTGTTAACAGTATGCTTCTGAGGATTACACTACCCAGCATGGAGCAATTTAGCTTACACTAGAGATCAGTCGGTATATAGTAGATTAATTACTTAAGGAATCTGTTTCAACAGCAATAGAAAGATTTTTGATCTCTGGAGTGTTTTATTTTGTTATGTACTTGTCTCTCACTGTGCAAACCTTCTTGGTAGCACTGTGTTTTTTATAGAAGAAACATCAATAGTTAGAAACTAATGAATAGATAAAATAAATCTCCACCATGAATTGTATTGTTGGAACATCTAGATGCCTCATGGGTTCTTTTCGCTTTATTTTCTCTCTCCCACCAGAAATAGTTGCTCTGGCAAGATGTAACTTTGTATTCAAACATATTTTTGCAACCACAGAAAGCATGTAAATTATCCAATTTAATGTTCATGATATGTTAAAAGTTTGTCCAAAGATTGCCTCTGCTGTCATCTGTTGGACCTTTCTACAGTCTTGACAGTCTTTACCCTAATTTTGCTTTCATTCGTGTGTGGTGTTATTTTTTCAGAAGTGTGACTGCAATTCTCCATTGACCTGTCTTGGTTAAAAGGTTTAGCTATCAGTTAGTTTCCATAGCTGTCTGATTGAGCAATATTCAATGTAATGCAAGCGAATGCAAAGAACTTCCATGAGAACATATAAAGCCATGTTGAATCAGGCCAAAGGCCCATCTAGTTTAACATTCAGGTTACTCACTTACTCACTTGCCAACCAGATATCCATGGGTGTCCACAAAGGAAGACCTTAGTGCTACCCTTTTGAGATTCCAAAAAACCTGGTAGTCTTCATACTGCCTCCAACAGTGGAGATAGAACATCGTCAGTGACTAGTAGCCATTGGTAGCCTATGCTCCATGAATTTGTCTAATCCTCATTTCAATCCATCTAAATTGATGGCCATTGTTACTTCTTCTGGGGTGAATTTCATAGTTTATGTGTTGTGTGTATAAGTATGTACTTTATTTTGTTTCTTCCTGAATCTTCCAACATTCAGCTTCATTGGATGTTCCCAAATGTTATTGTTACAACAGAGGGAGAAAATCTTGTATCTGCAGTGGTACCTCCGGTTATGAAATTACTTGGTTCCGGAGCTCTGTTCGTAACCAGAAACTGTTCTTAACATGAGGCGCGCTTTCGCTAATGGTGTTTCCTACTGTGCACACACCACAAGAGCATAACTCCTGCTCTCAAAGTTCGCAACAAGGAGACCTACTTCTGGGTTAGCGGAGCACATAACCCGAAGCGTTCGTAAGGGGGACACTGTGTAACAAGAGGTACAACTGTATCCACTTTCTCCATTACATGCATAGTTTTATACATTTCCATCAAATCACCCAATACTTATCTTTTCTGAAAACTAAAAAATACCTAGGTGCTTCAGGGTTCCTCTTAGGGGAGTTGCTCCATCCTCTTGACCATTTTGACCTCTTCTGCATCTTTTCCAGCTTTACAATATCATTTTTAAGTAAAGCTGCCTGAACTGTACACAGCATTCCATGTATGGTCACGCTATAAGGTAAAGGTAAAGGGACACCTGACCATTAGGTCCAGTCGTGTCTGACTCTGGGGTTGCGGCACTCATCTTGCATTACTGGCCGAGGGAGCCGGCGTACAGCTCCCGGGTCATGTGGCCAGCATGACTAAGCCACTTCTGGCGAACCAGAGCACCGCACAAAAACGTCGTTTACCTTCCCGCTGGAGTGGTACCTATTTATCTACTTGCACTTTGACGTGCTTTCGAACTGCTAGGTGGGTAGGAGCAGGGACCGAGCAACGGGAGCTCACCCCATTGCGGGGATTCGAACCGCTGACCTTCTGATCTGCAAGCCCGATAGTCACGCTATAGCTTTATGCAAATACATTGTGATAGTGAGAGCTTTCTTTTCAATTCCTTTTAATTTATTATTTTCAGTTTCCACTGTACAAACAGAATTCCTTTGTGAAATCAGGCTAATACCAGTGGATTAATACCTGTTAACATGAATTCAAGACATCAAATTCAGCAAGATGAGAAATGTGGCTATCTAGTGTTTGTGAGTCACTCGACAATGATGAACCGTTTACAAAAATGAGAATGTCTGGTTTAGGATGGATGTATTTGAATATGTCTCCTTGGTTATCTATCCCAACCTCACATAAAGGGAAGTAGCCACCCATTTTGGCTAGTGTCAGTAGTTGAATAAAGCTTTTTTCTTTTCTTTTCTTTTCTTTTCTCTTTCTTTTGGTCCATTCTCTCTCTCATCATCATCATTCTCAATAGTGGTAGTACAGTGGTACCTCGTGTTGCGGACACGATCCGTTCCTGGGTGCCATTTGCACCCTGAAAAGTCCTTAACCCGAGGGGCGATATTGCGCTTCTGCACATGTGCGACCTGCGCTTCTGCACATGCACGCTCGGCGAAACCCGCAAGTAAACACTTCCGGGTTTGACCTGCGCCGTTCGCAACCCGCAGCGAACGCAACACGAGGTACGACTGTAGTTGTTTTTATAGACTCTTCTTCTTTGTCATCTTCACCTTTGTCTTCAGTTTTGCCATACTTTGGCCCAGTGCCAAAGAGTTATATATACACTCTCATTTTGAATCAAGAAAACCACCATTTTATAGTTAAAATCAGAAAAAATAAATACAGTAAATACAACGAAACTGACCAATCATTGTGCTAGATTCCAACTCCTACTTCAAACATTAAACACTTGCTTCTGTCTGAGACTCAGGAAACACCATGACAGGAAATTAGGCCGCCATCGGGAGTAGCAATGGAACTGATGGTTCACCATGCTATTTAATGGAACTGACGATTCACTGTGCTGCATAAGAAACAATTCCCCCCCCCCCCAAATTGTTTCATTTCCCATTACATTCACAAAATGTTTAGGGATATGTGTATCCCTGCGTCCCCCCAGAAAAAAGCACACCTTTGGCCTGAATTTCCCTGACTTCATTGTACTAAGTCACAGAGTCTTTGTCAAAAGAAGGTTCTAAGGTTAATTGTTGTGTATTGATTCAATGGTTTTTATATCTGTATTACTATTGTCTGTATTCGCATTAGGGTAAAGTAACTGCCTTTCTGTTCCAGAAGGAACAGCTACTATTGGTTCATTTAAGCTGCTGTATTTGGATCCTCAGTCTTACTGGTTTTCATCAAAAGGCAGAGTTGTGATTGCTTGAAATTTTTCCCTCCAAAATGTATCCCTTTCGAGCAAGTTCCCCGTCCCTAGAAATGTAGTTTCCCTCTCCTCAGTTAGTCAGTCTTGTTGCCAGAATAAAGAATGGTTGCATGAAGAAACTGTCTCCTGCCTACTACGTCATAGAGCTGAAATCACTTGCCGAAATCACTAACCCCACACTACAACATTAATCATAAAAAGAGGGAAATCCTCTTTTTTATTTTTGAATGCATAGTGCTACCAACTGTTCTCTCATTTTTCTTTATTTAAAAGTGGTCATTATAAGTGGCCATTTTTGTTTTAGTTGTCTTTGTTTATAATTGAGTTTAAAATAATAATAATACTATAATCTGTTTTTTTAAAAATAGTACTAATGCCTTTGAGCATTGAAAATCTCATTTCACATACCTTTTATCTTTACTGCATAGTGGGAAAGTTTCTCTTTCCGTGAAGAGGCAGTTTCCTCTTAAGTGAAGGAAAGTTAATATTAACTTTTAAACTTTGCTGCCATTCCTTAACTTTAGTTTATTTCTCTCCTTTTCAATGGGGTATAAACATCTTTCCATTGTTTCTGTTTTTCAGTTAATGTAAGTTCCCTGTAAACTCTCTTACAATGCTATTGCTATGCTTCATGGTTTGGGGTAGTGTTGAATTATTTTCTCATTATCTCTTATGGCTTCTATAACTATTTAGTCAATTTAAATTGGTTACTTTAAATGGGACATACTTTTAATCCAGATATTCTTGAAACCAATTTGAGTGTTTTAAAACTCATTTATTTAAATTGGTGTTCATAATTACAATAGAGAACAAGCTTTCTTGCTAGGCCTTCATAAAATCTTGCTTATGGTATCAAATCAACAATCTTGTTGTCTAGACATTGCATTATGATATGATATGATATGATATGATATGATATGCTTCAGTTTGTCTGAGTTTATATATATTCACACTATAATGTAAAATTGAATACCATTATGCAATCTAACAGTGCAGGAATCATGTTTTCATTTCATCAGATAAATTACTGGGTAAAGTATTCTTGCTAAACTGAGTTGTGGGTATCATGAAACTAGTAATGAAGTTTTCTCCCTCTGGGACAAGCTGATGGGGTTGCAGCTGTACAAGCCCAGGCATTATCAATGACACTTGTTAATTTGATCCACCATGTGAACAATGGAGGATTGTGATGCTGCTAATTCACTGGATCTTCCTGTGCCTTTTGGTACACACAAACTCAGGACGCAAGGGAGAAACGTGCTAAGAGGAAGGCATGCTTGATAAATCTACACCGTGATCAACTTCCACCCAGAAATCAATGTTCCCACTGTGGAAGGATGTGTGGATCCAGAATTGGCCTCCACAGTCACTTATGGACTCATTGTTAAAATCGTGTTTGTGGAAGACAATCTTACTTGGTTACGAGTGATCGCCAAAGAAGACTGACCATGGTATCCTTCTGCACTGACTGACTGAGACAGAAATTGGGGCTATTCTGTTCCAATGATTTTCTTCCAGCTTTGCAAATTGGTTTTAGAAGGTAGTGCAGGTAGACCATTGTTCTGCACCCTGTTTCTTCTGTTACAAATTTCTGTGCTTTGTTTCTCGAGCTGAGTGGGATCATCCCTTTATCTGCTATATTTTGGAACAGCCAGTTCCTCCCAACGTCTGATGTCACACACCTTAATAAACTAAATCTTAATCAAAGTGACTTTTCTGTGGTATACTCTGCCATGCTAAAATCTTGTGTTTTTCTGCCCAGACTTTTAATGTTAATAAATTTGAAAGTGCTGCTTTAGATCTGACTGTTTTACAGCTGGTTGGTCGTTTTATGTTTTGTTAAGGAAATTATTTTAAAGATTGCTTTTTGTTTACTGTTTAGTTTGGTGCAATCCATTAGGGTATATTTTTAATGATAAAGTCAGGGTATAAACTGGAGAGAGAGAGAGAGAGAGAGAGAGAGAGAGAGAGAGAGAGTGAGAGAAGAGCAAACCAGCACCTTTGCTTCAAAATAGTAAAATCTCAAGCATATTGTAAATAATTCAAAAAGAAACATTCCCAGCTTCAGAAACGTATGAGATTCAGAATGAGGAAATGTACAGTGATGAACACTGCAACATATAGACCCAGTTTATTAAGGTGCAATTGTTGAGATTTTACATAGCCGATGCTGGTTAGGCTTGGCTGTGAGCATATCGTATGCCCACAGCAATAAACAATTTGTGCCCATTTTCTCAATCTGGATGCCATCCTTTCCCTTCTCAGAATGCTGCAATTAATCCAAGATGCCTTTGATTCACCATAAATGCCTGTTAAAACTGGAAAACTTTGGAAGCAGTCAGGATTGTAAACACAAGTTCAAACAGGGGGAAAAGGCAACAAAAGAAGAAATATAAAATCTAATTTGTTTAACATCATGCATCATCAATCCATTTCATTTCCAGGGCTGAAGTGAAGTTTGTTCTGATAATGTTAAATAGCTTAAAAAGTAAAGTATATTGCTAGCCAATGTTTACCCCATGCCGTGAACACTTCTTTTGTTAACTGCTGTGAATGTACTGATGAAAAGAGAGCAAGAACAACATTAACTTGTTTATTGTACACTTCTGCTTTAGCTGATAATGGGCAAAACAGTTAAGCTGCGTAAGTTCGACTTGCTGTGTTTGTTTAAAGGGATTGTTGGTCATCAAGGCAAGCTTCTTTCAACAGCTAACTGGGATGCTAATCAGGAGCTGCGAAAGGAGTGTGGTGTGGTGCCATACCTGTCTCTGCTGAATTATAAATTTGTATGAGATACAATGCAATTTGACATTTCACACTGCAATTCAATTCCTGCAATCCAATTTCATAATTGCGAACCAATTAGAGTTGAGAAGGAAGAAATGTTACTGGTAAGGCAGACGATTTATAGTTGAAGCAGCAGAAGGATTACCTGTGCAAACCTCTTGCCTACATTTCTAAAATGTTTTCTATGCACATTTTGGAAGATATTTTTCATTCATATATCAACTGTGAGCTCATTGAAGCCCTAAAATAATTTTTGAAGTTATTTCTAATGTCTTCTGATATTTCTTTTATATATATATATATATAAATTAACTTTTAACGCTATTGTTGTTAAATTCTCCAGTGAGGAATGGGGCTCTTTAGTTTGAGAAAAGTGTAAATTATGGGTAAAGAAGGGGGATAGACAGAGGTTTTTCTTCCTCTCTCAAAATATTTGAACTCAGGATCATCCAGTGAAGCTGAACGCTAGATACTTCAGGACACTTACAGAATATACACAGATAATTAAACTGTGGAATTCTGTACCACAATATGTATTGCTGGCCACCAACGTTTACACATTAAAATAAGGTTACATTCACACATGGAGAATAAGACCTTTGATGGCTACTAGTCATTATAGCTGTGTACTCTCTCCTGTATCAGAGATGGTATGTCTATGAACTTACTCCAAATATTGGAAAGCCCAAGTGGGGAAAGTGCTGTTGCATTAATATCCTGCTTCCTAGAAGCATGTAGTTGACAGATCTAGCAGGGCTCTAGTGAACTTCCATTTACAGTGGTACCTTGGTTCCCAAACGGCTTGGCTCCCGAACGCTGCAAACCCAGAAGTGAGCGTTCCGGTTTGCAAACATTTTTCGGAAGCTGAACATCCGACGCAGCTTCTGTGGCTTCCAACTAAGTGCAGGAAGCTCCTGCAGCCAATCAGAAGCCGTGCCTTGGTTTTTGAACCATTTTGGGAGTCTTAACGGACTCCCGGAATGGATTAAGTTGGAGAACCAAGGTACCACTGTATCTCCATGAGTTTTGGCTTTAAAACAGTGTTTAATCATTCCTTCCTTCCTTATTTGTTCAGGGTATTCATGCATTGATCCACCTCTCTTCTTTCCTTTCATTTGTGTCTAATACATCTCCTCCAGTTCTTTAGATGATAATTATGGGGACAAGACTTTATATTTTTAACAGTTGCTTTTATTGGAAGTATATTAGCATTAGATTTAGTTTGGGAGATACTTTATAAATAATAATTATTAACTTGTGCATCCTGCAATGAATTGCCAAACTTGTAATAGAAACAAGATTATGTGCTTTGCCTCTTGGGCTCCGCTGCATCAGAAGTATGTAACAAAATGTTGCTGTAAATAACACTGGGCCCATAATATTTATTTATGCAGAATGCTTTCCAGGAAAACTGCTGTGCCACAGCTCATTAGCATTTGAAGGTATTTGTTTGCTTTTTATGTTGCTTTCATCTAGCTTCATAAAGGTGGTTGTGCATACAGATCACCCTCCCTCTAGGCATCAGACCAGACTGGATTTTGTTTTGTTTTGTTTTTGTGTGTGTGTTGGTAAATGCTTTGTAAGCTGGTGAATACTTCTATATAGTCAGTGCCATGCCATTGTCAAGTAAGGTTACCTTGTCTCTAATCAGGTGCACAGGTTATCTCTATATTAGTTGGAATTAAAGGATGCCATTTAGGTGCCGGCTAGGGGAGCCTAAAAAAGAGAGGCATTTCCAATTTAATAGGCCTCTTAAAAACAGCAGCAACATCTTTTGTAGACCATCGAGATGCTGATTAAGAAGTCACTGTGCCTCCATTTTGATGTATTTCTGATCTTCACTTAAAATTACATTCTAAGAATCAGCATATACAGACAACTGTAGCAGAAATAGATTTCTTTCTGGTGTGCCAATTTCCAGTTCTTTAGTTTGCCTTGCCTTACCTATGTGAATAAATGGGCATCTCACTTGGAAGCCCCCATCTGCTTTTTCCACAATTCATCCAACAATTTATTCTCCACTTTCTCTGTTTTATTTCATTATTTTGCATTTTATTATTTCATGTCTAACTACCTAAGCTAGCAGACAGGGTTGCTCATATTCCTTGATTCTCCCACAGAGCTCTTAGCCTTTTCACAGTTGCATGACACAAGAGCAAACTACTTTTCCCTTTTCTCGCTGTGAGGATATGGTGAGCCTGGGAAGGGCTGGGCAATGGGCTTTGCGGGGTGGTGAATGCTTCCCTCTGCAGCAGCTAGACTGGTGACTGGGAGTGGCCGCCAGGACTACATAACACCGGTCCTGAGAGATCTACATTGGCTCCCAGTATGTTTCCGAGCACAATTCAAAGTGTTGGTGCTGACCTTTGAAGCCCTAAACGGCCTCGGTCCTGTATACCTGAAGGAGCGTCTCCACCCCCATCGTTCAGCCCGGACACTGAGATCCAGCGCCGAGGGCCTTCTGGCGGTTCCCTCACTGCGAGAAGCAATGCTACAGGGAACCAGGCAGAGGGCCTTCTCGGTAGTGGCGCCAGCCCTGTGGAACGCCCTCCCATCAGAGGTCAAAGAGATAAACAACTACCTGACATTTAGAAAATACCTGAAGGCAGCCCTGTTTAGGGAAGTTTTTAATCTGTGATATTCTAATGTATTTTAATATTTTAAAACAGCTGTATTTTCCATATGGTCAGTCCTGCACCTCATAGGCTATCCTGTTGCCCACAGGTAAGGTGGAGGATGCTGTCCCATCACCAGTAAGATTAAAATGCTTGGGTGGTTTCTGTACATGGAATTGGGGCATGTACACCACCTTGTCCTTCTCCCACGGAAGCAAAATGCCGTGAAAATGACAAACAAGCTGTCACATAAGTGCTTCACATTCAGAACTGCATTCCCCAGGATGCCATGTGAAAGAAAGAGGCACAATGCATTCAGAGATTTATATGGAAGGTCCTGGCAGAGGACGATTTGTGGAACGGGGAAAAGTGGAAAAGGACTGGAGCAGAAAGACAAATTGAATAATCAAATAAAAAAAGGAGAATCACCATTGTCTATAACTGGAATATGTGACACAACATATGGGAAAAATTGCAAAAAAATCACTTTTTTAAGGAATGGAAATGAAAAATATAGACTGGAATAAAATATCCTAAAATGTGAAAACTTCTATTTTTTTGTACTGCCTACAATGTTATAGGACCTGCTTCTGCTCTGCTCTTCTCCCAATCTTTAAGTATTTTTTAAAATTGTTTTTATTAAGATTCTCTTGGGTTACAAAAATGCATACATCACCTCTGTTTTCAGATAATAAAGTCCTTTCTTGGTTATATTCAGTGTGAGACATTAATGTTGTAGATGATATAAGGTTGGGGGAGAAGAGGGGTGGTGGTAAACTTACATTCTTTTACATAGTGTATGTGAAAGGTTTTCGCGGCAGCATCACGTGGATAGATTCTCTTTCTATTCATTTATTAGTTTTTATTGGTGGTGAGAGAACATTGTTTAGCTTCATGCATTTCATCAGATTTTCTGGCAATGATCAACTAAGTTTTTCTCAGAGTAAATTCATTAAAATTAATGGACCTTGGTTTATCAAATCAATTAATTAATTGAGATGTGTCTTCTCTGAGTAGGTCTACCATAGGTTTATATCTAACCAAGTCATCAAGTTAGTACAAGGACTTCCCCTTGCAGATCAGAACTTCTCTTCTCTGTGCTCACCACAAATTTGTTGTAGGGGTTACCGTAACCCTCCATAACAGATTTGGGGTGCTTACGGGGGGAGAGGAGAGGAGAGGGAGAGGAAGTTCCATTCTGCAAACAGACGTTTTTGCACAAACCAGGTGACTGTTTTGAGTTGTACATAGCATTTACTACTCTCTTTGCAAGTTCACCAAGTAGGAATATGTAAAACTTAATAGAGTATGACGTCTATTTTTGCCATTTATGCTGCAGTTTAAAAGATAAACACATTTGTGCCTGCTTCTCTTGTAAAATAAGATGCTGTCTTCAAACAACTGAATCCCATTTTTGTGTGCTATTTCATAACACTGGCATATGCATTCCAAATAAGCAATACCAAATTCAGTACTAAAGGAAATGTAAAGTGGATATATATGTTATGATGGAAAAGGAAATGAAATTACTATTTCAGAATCTTGGAACGTATACAGCTTCTTTCTTCGGTTGTTGTTAATTTTAAATGTCCTTCAATTTTCCAAGCTGTAAAATAGCAATAACATTTCTATCTCTTTTTGAGAATCCGGTTTTAGGATCTTGGTTTTCAGCCCAGTCATTTAATTTTTATAAAAGAAGAAACACACACCTACCTAAGAACCATTGCTGATAATGAACAGTTTTTACCACTTCAGAATCATTTCCCCTAAAATTACAATCTTAAATCACTGCTCATATTTAGGCACATCTTCCATCATTTGCCATATGGAAAAAGATACACTTGTTTTCCATTATGGACATAACTGCTTCCGTACTTGAAGGAGAGACTAGTTGTTTCACTAGCAAACCATTCCCAGTGTTTCAGAAAGCCCCAGCACCATCAAGGAAATCTTGTTAGCCACAAATCGGTTTTAGAACTCCAGAAGCTGTAATTTATTATGACTATTATTATTGGGTGACATTCAATGATACCCACCTGATGTTGCAGTGGACTTCTGCTTGCGTTACAAGGTTTCCCCCTCTTCTCCATCAACCCTTGAACACCCTCCAAATCTTGTCTAGAGAGGTGTGTGCTGTGGACTGCAGCGCACGGGGGGGGGGGGTCCTCATTGCATGAGTGAAAGTCCACTCACACAGAGTTTGGATATCACTCTGCATTTTCAAAAATATTTATAACCTGTTTTTGTCTATTGATATCAGGGTCAGATACAGAACATAAAATGAAGTATTCATTAATTAACTATGCAACAATAAAAACATAATTAAAACAAACAGAGGCATACCCTAGAGTGCCAGCAATCCAAATTATTAAGACAGAAGGTATTCTAGGACTTGGCAATGGAGCCCGGGCTGCTGTTAACTGATGAGAGATAAATTATTTACTTTTCAAGTCCCATTCAGTTTCTATATACAGGTTCAAAAGCTCCAGGTGGAAAGATAGAGCAATTGTTTGTTTGATCTCAGCAAACACCTTATTCCAAAACTGAGCTGGAGCTAAAATGATAATATATTTTCTAGTCATACATCTATAAAAGACCATTCTATAAAATAATATTCTTCAGTTACAACATGGTTACATACCATAGCTCTACTTATTAGTTAGTTTGCTAGTTAGAAAAATCCCAAGAAAAGTGATCACCTTTCAGTGATTTTTCCCCCCAGGAAACATCAGACATTTTGGAAAGCTTCAGTTTTCTGTACACCGCTTAGAGCAGTGTTTTTCAACCTTTTTTGGGCAAAGGCACAGTTGTTTCATGAAAAAAATCACAAGGCACACCACCATTAGAAAATGTTAAAAAAATTAACTCTGTGCCTATATTGACTATATATAAAGTAATTCTCTTGAATAGGAATCAAATAAACACAAAGAAAGTATTTTATAATTACTTTATTATGAAATAGTAAGTAAACAGAAATATGAAAAATTATAAAATACTTTATTCAGTGCGCAACCAGGGCCTGTTTGGCTGAACGCAAAGCTGATATTCTGGCTGGAATTTTTCCCACGGCACACCAGGCAACATCTCGCGGCACACTAGTGTGCCACGGAACAGTGGTTGAAAAACACTGGCTTAGAGATATTTTTAATAGAAAAATAGGAATTAAAGAATGAAAAATAATCAAATATGTTTCTATCGTTGCTTTGTGCATTCCAGATGAAACCTGCAACTATGAAGGAATTAAGAGTGCTTGCTAAAATGATATACTAGTAATGCTTTGCATTTTACTAACCTATTATCAAGAGCTCACAAGTGTGTTATTTATTTGTTATTTATTTAGTTAGCTATTCTAAAAGCTTTAAAATAACCCGAATGAGGCTGCAGTACACTAGCAGTGGTGTGATTGCATTCAACAGTTTGTTCTTTAGAATAATGAGGCATTGAAATGCCAAATTACTGTTGTTTAAGTGGCTTCGGTGAACATCTGCTGTTGCTTTTTTTAAAATGTTGGGAAAGACTTTACATTGCACAGAATAACTATTTTTGGTCACTCCACCATTTTCATTATGTGTTGTTGGAAAGATAGTTTACTTTGAAGTGTCCTTTGGGTGCATCATTGAACATCTGTACCTGAGTAGCTATGCTGTATATAACTGTAAACAAAAATACAGGCTGTTGAAACTGTTGCTGCCTGGCAGTTCTCTGACCTGACTGAATTGAATGCACCTCCCTCTACTCTAGTTTATAATTAATTTGGAGAAAACAGAGGCTGTATGAGTGTGTCTATGGAGGGGTGACATGCCCCAATAAACATGGGGGAATGTGCAGTATATATGGAGACATCTAGATAGCATTATAACTTTTTAAAATGCATATGCTCTCTCTCTCTCTCTCTCTCTCTCTCTCTCTCTCTCTCTAAATTGACACATTGTTGTATGCGGTGCTAGTCCTACTCACAGTAGACCCACTGAAGTTAATAGACCTGGCTGGCCTAGGTTAATTTCAGTGGGTGTACTCCCAAGTAGAACTTGTTGGATACAATATTAAAATATAAGCAGACATAAAACCATTCCCAACCATAGCAGGAAAGCAACTAAGCTGCAATATGCCTGGGAAATACATTCATTGAGAAGCTGTTTTAAGTAGGTATGTTTTAATGTAATTTTGAATACTGCAGATGAAGAATCCAACAATGCATCCTATGTGGGATAGTTTGATAAGGGAGTGGCCTCTACTGAGAAGGCTCTGCCGTAGTGTCAGTATTAAAGTGAAGGCACCATCTGTTTGCATCATACAAACAGAGCTTGCCCATACCCTCTGCATTTGTGTATTGCCCCAGAAGCACAAAAAGAGAAAGCAGGTATCTTCCGCAGCTTCTTTGTATGATATCTGGTAAAGTCAACTTTGAAACAAATTTATATGAGTTACTCTGTAGACCACGGGTCAGCAAACTTTTTCAGCAGGTGGCCGGTCCACTGTCCCTCAGACCTTATGGGGAGCTGGACTATATTTTGGAGGGGGGGATGAACAAATTCCTATGCCCCACAAATAACCCCGAGATGCATTTTAAATAAAATGACACATTCTACTCATGTAAAAACACGCTTATTCCTGGACCGTCCGTCCTGGACCCCCAGGCCTTAGTTTGCCTACCCATGCTGTAGACTACTGCTGTTTTCAAATGTTGCCGGATTGTTGTGTTAAGGGCGATTTTACTACTGTTTTAAATCAACACTAGATAGTTTTTATTGTTAGTTGATGCATGTTCCCCTTGGGAGGAAGGGTTGGATATAAGACAGATTAAATAAAACAATCCACACAGTATAGTTAGCATAAAACTGGAATGTGCAAGTTACAAAACACCATGGCTTGCTCTTTACAAGAAAATGCTGTTATCTCTTTCTAAGCAATATTGCTTATGTTTAAATTAATCCGATAATTAATTTCTTTTTCTTTCATTCTTTTTATTGCCTGATTATTTAATTTGTTTCAGGATATTATAAATGTAGGCCAGGGGTCAGCAACCTTTTTCAGCCGTGGGCCGGTCCACCATTGCTCAGACCATGTGGTGGGCTGGACTATATTTTGAAGGAAAAAATGAACGAATTCCTATGCCCCACAAATAACCCAGAGATGCATTTTAAATAAAAGATCACATTTTACTCATGTAAAAACACGCTTATTCACGGACCGTCCGCGGGCCGGATTGAGAAGGCGATTGGGCCGCATCCAGCCCACGGGCCTTAGGTTGCCTACTCCTGATGTAGGCTTTAAGAAACGGTGTTCAGAAAACTCTGCCAGACTTTATTCTGGTTATGGCCAACAATTATAAGTGACACTGGAAAACACTCTCAAAGAATTTTTCTTCTGTGAGTTACCAAACCTCCCAAAACTTTAGCTTGTAATTGTTACTGCTTTAGCAGCAGCAGGTGTTCCAGTGTTGAAGGAGTGTGATCTATCTCTCCATTTCTCCTACTCTTCTGTCTAGGGAAATATAATTTTCCTGGGTTCCTGATGTTAATATGGTTATTAAGTCACGCAGTGTCAGATTTACATATAAGCTAAACAAGCTATAGCTTAGGGCCCCACTCTCTTGGGGGGCCCAAAAAAATTTAAAGGAAAAAAAAACACTGGGTGTACATTTCCAAAATATAAGATAAAAAAACAAATAGAATAAAACCTACATACAGCAACAGTGTTTTGTGCTGTGTAGGCTCCTATGGTGTAAGTAATGGGCCTAGCCTGCTCCCTAAAATATCACTGGTTTGCTCATTTCTGTATATAGGGTGCCTACATTCTGCATGTGCAAATGGCTTTAGATACCTATTAGGTCCATAAATTACCATATAGCATATATTCAGCACAAAAACAGCAACAATTTGTTGTTGACAAAGGACAGCCGGACATGTAAAGGGCCCCATTACCTTCAGTAGCTTAGGGCCTCATCAAACCTAAATCCGGCCCTGATTAAGTGGCCTGGGGAAGCTCCAGGTGCCCAGAATGATGTCATAGCAGTGTTCTAGGTGATAGGGAGAAGGAACAAGGGGAGGAAGGATAGAGCTTCTTACCGCTTTGCCACTACCATCGCCACATCCTGCTGCACCTAGCTAAATAAGTGAATGGGTGGAAGTGGGAAGGAGGAGAGGCAAGTATTTCATATGTAATTGGCTCCCCATGACCAATTATCTCATTGAAATTAATGGGGAAACTACTGTTTTTAGGACAAAGGGTACTGAAAGAAAAACCTTGCTCTTTTTGTTGATATCTGTTTGCTAACACATTTATTTCCCCTTTTTTGGAAAAATAAAATAAACAGATCTAGAAAACCTAAAGACAAAAATGAGAAGCGCTGTGTCTGTACGAGAAGGACAAGGGGTTGTTCTGCTGTGTGGGCCACCAACTCAGTCTGGAGGTAAGAAATGTTTGGAAATACTAGTATTCTTCTCTGTGGCAGTAAAAAAAAAAAAGTCAAATACTGAATGATAGGAAGGAAATATTATTCATGCTATGAGGTCAGACTATCTGTGTTTGCATTGGCCTATGCTGCTCTGAAAGCATGCATTTCAGAATCAAATTAGGCATGACCTAATTTGGCATCATTTGTGTCTTTCATCCTTGCGTGTTGATTTTTATTAAATGAACAAATAGCTGGGATTGGAGGGGGTGTGGGGGAAATTTCCTCCCATTGTAAATAGGTGGAATGGGACATTTTGGATTGGGATTACAGGGGGGGGGAGGCTTTAAGATCCCTCCTCAATGCTGTGGTGCAAATCTGGCATGGGAGGCCCTGTGCTAGTTATTCCTTTTTTGGGGGGGGGCGGACAGGGGCTTTCATCTAAATAAGATTATTAAGTTTATTCTTCCTGGTTTCAGAAATGCAAACTCTGTTTCCCCCCCCCCCTTCAGATTACTTGAATCTAAAATGCTTGCCACCACTTCAAAACAGGTAGTGGCAAATGTAGCAAAAAGGATGAGACTTTTTGTCCTTTTTGTGCTCCCACCTTCCGCCTGTTGAATGGGCAGGGGAGAGTGCTGTCAGTGGGCTATCCACAGACAGAACCCAGCAAAAAGCCCTGAAACTGGGCATTCCAGGAGTGGGGTGGGCTGAGCCAGCCTTGGATCCACTAGATCCAGAGCTGGTCATGTGTTGTGCAGTGGGGTTGATTGCTGCACCAGCCTGTAGCTGGTAAAGCAATCAGGCCTGGGTTGGTCTGCTTGTCTTTCCCATCCCATCTTCCACCATGGCTGCCATGTGTGGCAGGGCTACAGATATTGGGGTAGCCCAAATATTCTGCAAAACCCCACCAGCTGATGGGGGAAGGGAATTTGGATTACACTCTAAAAGTCATAATGAATTTTAAGGCCCACAGAAGCTTAAGAGTCTTAAAAAGTGCTCACTGGTTTTCTGTTTGTTTGTTTGTTTTTTAGCACATTAGTCAGGACCACATATCTAAAAATAGCTTAGGTGAGATTTCCAAACATATGGACATCAAACGTTTTCTTTTTAAGCATAATACATTTTTATTGCACTATTTAAATTACATTCACAATGGGGACCATAAGATTATTCCATGCCACTAAGTAACACAATTCAAACCAAACATAGTGAATTTTTGTTTTACTTCGTTTTTTATCACAAAGTGTGAAAATGTATCCTGATAAATATATAGTTGGCAATATCCTGGTCAGTTTATATTAAATGTCACTTTATTTACATTTAACAAATTGTAAATTGGTTTATGATTTGGAGTAATGTATGAGGCAGAAGCTCACACAACTGTGCTGATGCACCTCTGTGAACAAAATATACTTCCTTGTTCACGGCAGCTGCTGCAGCGTTGTTAAAGGAATGCTTGCTCATCACATGTCGCACTGCTCATTTGGGAACATAGCTTGCATGAGTAAAGTTCAGAAATAAGCTGTTATTAGCTCCACAAACAGAAGTCCATTTGTGCAATGCAACAGACATGAGGCTTTGTGGGATATTCTGTGATAAAAAAAATTCCCCAGTATCTGCAAGTTTTCAGTCATTGTAAGCTTATAAAATACAATACATTAAATAAATAAATAAATAAATAAATAAATAAAGTAAATATTCAGGAGAAGAAAAGCCTAAGGAGTAAACCCTACACAAATCCAGAGTAGAGTCCCTAAGGCGGTTGGATGGCACCTTGTTGGCCTTCTCCCAGCAACTCCTGCAGCCAAGCTGGTGCCAAACATATTGCTCTGCTTTCCTTTGGACCATATCAGTGAGACCAAGAGGGAGTTCTTGTCGTCTGGGCAACCCAGGACTTCCATCCACACTGCCCACACTTGCACCTTCTATGTTCCTAATACAGCTGTTTGACTTCACCCTTGGAGGCACACTTCATTGTCTCTCAAGAGAGATGGATGCCAACATATAATATAGGCCAGGGGTGGGAAAACCTGTGACGCTTCAGATGTTGATAGGCCAACATCCATCACCCCCAACCAGTATGATGGGTGATCAAGGGTGATGGGAATTGCAGTCCAGCAGGATCTTCCATGTTCCCCAGTCATAAGATAGATATCAGTCGCATGTAGATATAGCTGATTTGCTTAGTGTGATTGTTTAAGATAATCTTTCTCCCACTATATTAGGCACCAATATATTGATTTCTATGGAACCTGGTCTGTGTTTTATCTTTCAGGAGTGTAAGGCAAATGCTGATAAAGAATAATTAAAGTGACATGACCTATTTTCATTTGGTATAGTTTAAATTGTCACAGGTTGTTTTATTGACAACTTCTGCAATGAGCTACAGTCTCCTGCAAGTTGTAAAGTGATTTGAATTTGGGGGGGAAATGAGAGATATAAAGCACTGCAAGTGAAAAATCTTGATGACAACTTAATGGGAAATTTGGAGAAAACCTATAGATAAAGTAGAAGACTTTCTGTTTCATAACTGACATTATATTTGTCAGTTCAGGCACCACATACAGCCTTTATTTTGTTCATTTTAAACTTTTATATCCACCCTTCCATTTCACAACTTCCAAGACAGGAATATAGGAAGCTGCCTTGTACCAAGTCAGGCTTTAGATCCATCTAGTTCAGGATTATCTGCACTGATGGACAGGAGCTCTCTGGGGTTTTAGGACAGGGGGTCTCTCCCAGCCACATATGGAGATGCTGAGGCTTGAACCCGGTACCTTCTGCATGAAAAGCAGGTGTTCTACCACTAAGCTACAGCTCTTTCCCTACAGCAGATTACAAGAATAATTAAGATCAATAAGATAATTTAAAACAGCCAAAAGCAGTAAAAAGAAACACATCAAGTTCCTCTAGGCTAGCATCCTCTTTCCAGCAGGAGGTGGAAGCCTGTAAATAGGAAGTGGAAAGGAGCAGTGTTTCTCATTGTCTCACACCCAGCCCAGTCTCATCTCCTGAATAAGGGGTGTTTGGCCCCTTGCTGGATTATAGGAAGAGAGCAGTACCAAGCCCTTGGCAGTAACAGCAGGGCAAAGTTCTGTTTCAAAAGCCTTATCTGAAGCCCTGCTGGCTATCTCTAGCCATCAAATGCGGCTGTTTGTTAGCTTTCCAGCTCCAGAGTTGCACTGGGCCCCTCCCAAAGGAATGGGCCCATGCAGGGCCGGTGCTAGGGTTTTTTGCGCCCTAGGCAAGTTCACCTTCTGGCAGCCCCCCCACCAATCCCGAGCACCCGCCCTGTGGAGAAGCCTGATTTCGGGCTGCTCCCCCTCCCCTGCCACTCTGCTGCTGGCGGAGCGGCACTGGGCGGCGGGGGGGGGGGCAGGGGGGCAGACTGGCCAGTGCCCCCTCCATTTTGGCGCCCTAGGCAACTGCCTAGTTCGCCTAAATGGATGCGCCGGCCCTGGGCCCATGTAGGTGTTGGCCTCTTCAGTCATTTCAGTCCTTTACTGACAGGTCCAAAGCCTTAAGGCAGTTTCACTATATACAGGATTCCACTAGATCCCTAGTAGAGGTGCAGGCTTCAAATGCAAATCAAGTGCAACTCACAACTTACATACAGTACAGCACAGTATCAATCTGGCAGAGCTTCCTTGCAGCAAAGCAAAGAGGCAATGTACCCAAGAATGACCACACCCTTGGCCAGTTGTCAGGTCACAGTGACCTACTTGGCTGGTTGCCAGGTCAGTGACCTTCAAACACTAAATCACAAGACCTGCAAGATAAGGGAAGCACATGAACCAGATTTTCCTTACCAGCAATTAAAAGAACCTCAACAAATGCATGGGAAGCTGTTATCTGCCCCCCCCTGCCCTGCCCCACCCCACCCCATAGCAGCCTGGCCCTGGATACTGCATGTGGAAGCACCGCTGGTGTTAGTATTCAACCTGGAGGTTTTTTCCATGGCTTATCTCATCTCACCCCCCCCCCCCCGCAGCAAAAATCAGCAGGTGGAAATTGGTGTACTATTCAGCTTGCTTGTACTTTCCTAACTTCCTGTATACATTCTAGCTGTGCTTATATTGTCTTGGTTTTAAATGATCTTCCAGCATTCTGATTTCTCCATCTTGTGTTTTCTTTGTCTCTTCCCTTTCATTTGATCCTTTCATTTTTGACAGGTTTTTTCCCCTTTGAAATTAAATAAGAGAGAGTTTAATTGCATGAATGTTTTGAAACATGCGGGCCACTAAAGCTGTAATTGCCAGTTCTCCTATGTTAAGTGCCAATCATTCTATATCAAGTGCACTTGCTTTTGACACTTAAGTCAGTGGGCCTGAGCTAGTTTAAGTAAATCCATTCTAATAGTTAGTGCTTTGTGCCCTAGGTTTCTATTAACATATTTAGAGCATAAGAATCCCTAATACAAATTCCACTTGCCTTTTAAAATGTTTTGGGGAGTGATCTATAAGCAACAGACAGTGGCATATCTTTTTGCCATGTGTTCCTATAGATAGATGGCTGTCAATCATCTACCTAATAACACCATGTGTGAATATGTGCACTGAATTTTAAGCACTGTACTTCTTCAGAAAACTCTTGTGTGAGGTGCCAAACAGAAGCTGATACAAAAAAGCAGGATGATATTACTAAGCAATGCAATCCAAAAAAACACATGGTGAAAGGTGAGAATTATTTCGTAATCCACAGATGGGATCTTACTAACACCCACACTAGAAAGCTTTTTGTTCACTGAAATGCTTGTGCAGGAAGAGACAATTTGAAGATAGTTTCCCCTTCCTTTCTGAAAACCAAACTCTCCAATAACCATTTGGACTGGTATTGGTCAGGATATCTGTCAAAGAAAAGAAGGCAACCAGTATCTAATGATGGGTGAATTCCGTTAATTTTGAAATCTCAAGTATGTGTGTTTTAAAAAACTCTTGGGGTGTCTTTTCTCCAAGAATACTAAACTGACTTTTAATGTTGGTTTCACTTTATTAAACTGATAAGTTTTTGATTAGCCAAGTGACAAATAAGCCATAACTATGGAGAAACAATGCAGAACCTGTAATAAAAGCTTTTGCACATGATATTGGCCCTTGCACTGGGAAGGTTTCTAGAACTTCATCTGATAAGCTCCGGGGCTATAAAGCCTTTTAACCCCTTGGTAGCTTCCCTGGGCCTGCCCATCAATTTTTGAAGTCTTTAAAGTTTCCCGCTGCAGCTGTTTACTTAGCACTGCTTGAGCAGTAAGTCATGTCTACAACTTGAACTATGTTATTGATTTTTATTATTTTAGGTTATGATTTATTATCTGCCCTTCAGTGTAAAGTTAAGGGCTAGTTACAATTACATGGTTATATAATTTAAAATCAGATAAAAGTATTTAAATAAAAAATTAATGCAATTTAAGTAAGAACCAATGCAGTTTAAATCCAAGAATAGAGGTAGACATGAAAACACATATCAGCTGAGGGTAAAGAGTACCTTTAGTACCTGACCAAAGCAATACAGTGAAGATGACCAGACACACCTCTGTGAGGAGGAAATTCCGCAATTTAGCTACTGCAAATTTAGGTGCTCTCAAGGGCCACCACTCCCTGTAGTTCTCAGGGTATTGGAATTACCCGGTACCTAAAAGCCCTCCTCTGTCAATCATAACACCCAAGAGGGATGGAGATGGTGCTTCAGATATTTGAGGCCTCCGTCATTTACAGTAAGGCTCTGAACACCTTGAATTGGGCCCAGAGACAAATTGGCAACCAATGCAGCTCTTGTAATACGTGGGTTAAAAGAAGTTCAAAATGGAACCCTGGTCACTGCATTTTGGTCCACCTGAAGCTTCAGAGTGGTCTTCGGGGATAGCCTAATACTGTATAGAGGCAATAATCCAATCAGAAAGTTACCAGCTAATAATTTTCATTGGTTTATACATTCACATCTTTTGACCACTGTTATCTCTGGTTAAACAGACTCTGCAGGTTTTGGATGTGTAAAACCTATGTAAACAGTGGATGAGTGTACACACTGCAAGGAGTGATACCTTTTTGAAAACCGCCTTCAGAGTTCGGGGACGGACGGACGGACAATTTTTGGTCTCCTACCAAAGATTCTGACTTCACATTTGCTGTAATATTTTGTATATGTAGCAACAAGTTATTGTATTCCTCAGAGGCCTGAGTTCATTGACTGAACTTCAACTTTCCTTTTGGTTTTCCTTTGGGACACTATGTAAAACTTGCAGTTCTGTCCTGAAATAGACAGTTAAGGAATTGCCGTAGATATACTTGTGGAACTTGCAAATCCCCTGTGCATTTTAACAAGGAGGCTGTGAGGTTACGGTCGCTGTTACAAACCTCCCTGTCAGTTTTCACTGTTTTACAGTGGAGCAGTGTTACTTCACAAGAGGCCCTGTGTATCACTTCTTTGTGTCATACGTCCTGGAAGAAACTTCCTGAGTAAACCATTTCCACTACAATGTGAAGAGTTTGTTTGGCATACAGTGCGGTTTTTGTTGAAAGAGGAAACCCCTTTGCATCCTGCGTAGTACTGTGAGCAGTAACTCTGAAAAGAAACTGACAATTTCAGTTCCCATCAGTCTTGTAAATCAACGAAAGATGGTGGAATGTGAAGAAGGTATGTTTGGAGAGAGAAAAGTCTGAGCTGACTTCACATTATTCTGAAAAAGTAAAGAACCACCTGCCACAAATTCATGCATTAGATGCCCCAAATCTTCAATTATAATCACGTTACCTCCATGTGAATGTACCTCATATAAGCCATAACCATTGGAATTGCCATGCCAGTGGTCGTGGTGCTGGACATCTAAGGGGTGTTGACCATATCAACAGAAATTATGGAAGGCATGAAAAGTAGAGGGGGGAAATTTGACTCTGCAGTAGGCTGTAGATCTCCATCCCTGATAATGCCATATTCTTTTATTTTCTTTCAAAACTTTCCACAGGATTTGTATGTAAAGTTAGGATATCATAAACTGGATTAATGCAAGCTCAAACTCATTAAACACTTTTCCAACTTTCTTGATTCAGAGACAGAGCTGTGAGAAAATAGTTTAAACCACCCCACCCCACCCCCCGTTCTTTTTCTATGGGTTGTTACCATCCCCAATATATTTGTATTGGATTTAGTGTAATTTTACTTGATTTATCTCTATTTTTAACCTGTATTGAATTTATCTACTGGCATATAAGACTACTTTTTAATCCAGGAAAATCTTCTCAAAAGTCAGGAGTCGTCTTATACGCCAGGTGGAGAATCTGCGGTCGGGTATATCTCAAACTATATTTTAACTGGAAAAGTTGGGGGTCGTCTTATACGCCTAGTCGTCTTATACGCTGGAAAATATGGTAAATGGAGACAGGCAGGAAATAGGTTGAATATGTGAATGAATGAATGAATGAATGAATGAATGAATGGTTCCATCCTCATAAACCACTTTACAGAAGTAGTTTGCTCCTGCTCTAAAAATTAAATGGGCTGCCTTGAATCAAAGGCCCACAATAAAGTTCAGAGTGTTTATACTGTCTAGAGGATTGTGCCTGTTGTATACAACATGGCATCACCATTTGGGCTCTGAACATAATACTCTGAATGAAAATTCAGAGTAGATAATATTTGTTGCATTTTAACAAGGCCTTTCACAACATTAACACTGCAGTCCACAAAAGAGAGATTAGTTTTAAGAAAAGAATAGTAAATTCTGTTAAATACTATTTTAGAACACTAAACATTTGACCTTCGGTATATTTTATAATGCTTACATAGCTTTATGTTCATAAGTTGTCTCATTTCTTTTACCTAAGAAATTATAATAACTTTTGTCTTTTAATAATTAAAAAAATCATTATAGACAGGAGGCAATTTATACAATCTTCAACTATTAAAGACACAACAGTGTTGTTAAAAAATGTTCAAAGCAATTGACTGCAAAGTTCTTGGGAGTTGATTAAAAGATCCATTTGTCACTTGAAATGGGATATGGTTAATGGAAATGTATTTTTAAAATTGCTTCCCAAAGCATTTTTTCACTTTATACATTCAGAATAAGATAAAAAAATTATCAGAATCATAGCACTTTGAACGACATTGTTAGTCTGAAACAATTAGCTCAGGAAGAAGATAAAAAGGAATTAATCTGTCATATCCTCACAGCTACAGGGGAAACTAAATGGACATTTTGTTCGTTAGTTCAGCCCAAATGTGTAAAAGTAGTTTTGCTGGACTATTACATTTAGAATCCCAGCAACAGGCAACATTTAACTTGTCCGCTAAGGAACACTTTTTTATTACAAGGGCAGAAGTCCCATCTCTCCTTGGAGATTTACTTTTTTCCCTTTTCCCTCAGCAGTGCTGTTAAAACAGAAAATGATGTTACCAAAGCTTAATTTAAAACAAATGGCTAACTAACCATCAAATCTCATACGTGCCTGAATAGTAAAAATAAAAAGAATAAAAAGAGCAGATGCTGGCAGTTTTCCAGTTTTTGACAGATGTTGCACAAGTGCAAAATTCTTCCACTGTTCCTCCTGATATGATGCCTGTAATCTTTACCCTCAGTTGACTCGCGATTTCTCTTGTTTACCCAAATGAATGCTACTTTGCCTGAGAAATGAAAGAGAAAAGTAACTCTGGGGAACGGAGAGAGAGAATCAAGGACAATGCCATGAACTTAACATTCCCAAGGGTACACAGGGCAGCGCTCAAAATTCACCAGGCACATTTTGTACCTGGTTATTGACAACTTGTGACCAAGTGAAGATGCCCAGGCACCAGGATGGCACTTGACGTCTCCACATTCTGGAGGTTCATGCCTGACAATCTTTAATCTTGCCTGTTTTCACACACCAACAGCTCCTTTAGAATTTTATCTGTGATGTTTTATAAAAATGGCAGCTAGACATTCCGTTTTGGCGACTACAACCTTGGTTCAAGGAGCCATTTGGCAGCTAGCTTAAATATCTTGAGTTTCTAACACTGCAGGGTTAAAGCCTTCAGTCAGATCTCGGGTAACCATATTCCACCCAATATACAGACTGAACTGGAGTGCTTTGCAGTCACTTCCATAAATCCCAAGGTGTTTGCCTCATCCAGTCTTTAGTCCAAGAAAACACACTGTGTGTACCTGAAAAGTATCCCAATCTTGCCACCAGTAAAAAGTGTCACGAAGAGGACTCCACACAGCAGATGTAGATGAATGACTCTTTTAATATGAAACAGTTTGTGGAGGAAGCAAACCTTGCAACAGGTTGCCACTTGTAATGCAGAACTAAAACTTAAGTGCACACTGCCTGAGAGCTGACACAGCAATTCCTGGTATGGCAAGCCAGGATGGCCAATGCACAACACTGAGATAGTTACAACTCCTATATTAAGCAGGACTACTCTAAAAGGCACCTTAAGGGGCAAATTAATGGCAAGATCTGCAGGGATGAGCAGTTTTGGATGCAGTGGATCTCCAGTGCAGCCAATGTTAAGTCCAGCTCAGCTACACATAAGCCACAGATAAACTGGCATAATTTGCTCATCTTGGCTGAGTTGAATCTGGCTGAACCAAGGCCAGTGTAAGGTCCCAAAAGAGGGTGTTCTGGGGGGGAGGACCAGACTTAGGTTGCATCCTAAACCCATTTAGGTTGTTCACATGGCCATCTCACCCCACATAGAACACTATTTTAAACGCTTGGTTTCCTCTCTGCCAAGCGTAGTCAGAACAGCAGCAGCCCTTCTGCTGAATGGAGTTTGGGGCTTAATTTATACTGGCTTACTTTACACCAACTTCTTGTGTATAGGATTGCACCTTAAGAGAATTACTGTGAATAGTACAGTCCACAAAGGAACGGTAGATGCAGTCGGTGCTTCTGCTCCACAAGTAACAGGGATTTGCCGTACTATTCTCTGCTCAATATTTTAACTTCTCCTGAAGCAAACATGACTTTCATCTTATTGCCTTGCTTTAGTTTTTACCCTACAAAAAAAAAAATCTGAGCTGCTACGCCAGGAGTGAATAACCTTTTCCAGTGCAAGGGCCACATTCTACCCTGGGCAACTTTCCAGGGGCCGCGTGGCAGTGGTGGGCAGAGCCAGAAAGAAAAGTGGATGGAGCAATCAATGCCTATTTTATTTTATCTTTAAACAATAGGCTACTTTCTACACAAACTCTACATTCCCTCTATCCTCCACCCAGGCAAACAAGGGGAGGCATTTTCAGAGTTCAAGAACACATTCTACCCAGGCAGAAACACTCAAGGTGGGCTGGTTGGAGATGGGTGTATGGCCCATGGAGAATGCTGAAGGCCAGATATAGAAGCCCGGAGGGATGCATTTGGCTTCCAGGCCTGAGGTTCCCTACTCCTGTACTAAACAGATTTGCGAAAATCAAGTAGGAGCTATATGGATGGAGCCCTAGATATAGCATGAATGAGTGTGTTGTGTCTCCATTCTTATATCCATTTTTGGATTTGAATTATGTTGTCCATTTGACTGTAGGTGGAAACAAAACATTAGGAAGATTCCTCTTTGCTTCAGCAGAGAATTTGCCAGCCCTCTTGGAGTTAAATTTTCCACATTTTACTGCACATTATGTAGGTAATTGCTCTCATAACTTTCCTTGTTCTGGTTTTCTGAAGAGGTGACATGCATTTTCATCCCCACATCAAGCTGGAAAGTCACCTTTTTGAATTTTATCTGCTGAATAATTAACCTTTTATGCCAAAAAGATTAATGATTTGCATCTGTTTCAAATCAAAACGGTATTGTAAGCATTTCAGAGGGGAAATGGAATTTTAGTTCCAGGCTCACTGTTAATTTCTGCTAGAGTTTAACATATATCTAAAATATGAATTGTCCACATTTCTAAACCATTTCATATGCATTTGCATTTGGAAATTGAATGCATTTTTGACAAATAAGACAACGACAAAGAAAACAACATTGCATATGGTTAATTCTAAGTCCAACTTCTGCAACATCTGTCATAAACTACATTTAAATGTGGAAAGGCAAATATCATTACGTACCTGTGGAGGTTCAGGGGTATTTTCTCAGGCTAGCCTCACTCCTAAGATTTCTGTGAGGATAAAACGGAGAGACACACACACACACTGCAGAAAAGAAAACCCCACAATCCTCATACTTGATTAATTCCAATGCTGACACCTTTTCTAACCAAAATGTTTTGTTTAATTAATTAATTAAAATATTTATAGCTCAGCTTTAATCTAAAGAGCTCAGGGCAGGGAACAATAGCTTCAATTTTAAAAAGCGATGTAACAGAAGAAAAATCACATAAGGAAATAAAAATCAAGGGTTCAGTTATGTATTGCCCTGCATTCAAAGATCACAGGGCAGTTCAGAACATAAAATTACAAAATAAGAACACAAAATAAATAACCAAAAATTAAACAAAAGGACCCCCCCCCTTTTAAACCGCATTTAAAAGGTTGTAGATTTTTTAATCAGTCAAAGCCCTGGTTATAAAGCCCTGGTTTTCACCTGGCGCCTTCATAAGTGCTGTTACAGATCAGGGGGCAACAGAGTTTGGGGGTGCAAGGGCACCTATAACTGCTAGAGTCAGTGGATATTAGAAATTAATTTAGCTGATTTTGGGAGTATTGAAGGGAAGATGCCAGGCCAGTAGAAAAATGCAGGCTAAGCTTCCTTTCCAGGCCGGGGCCATTAACATGACAAAAGAAATATAGAGCAAGGACTGAAGGTGGGCAGGGTTTAGTTTTTGGATTGAAGGCTGCAACTCATAAAAATCCAGAACTCAGAGAGCTGGGTTATCAGAGATTTGTGTGTGTGTGTGTGTGTGTGTGTGTGTGTGTGTTTGCACCTTCACACAAACAGGTTAAAAAGAGAACTGGTGGAAATAATGTAATGTAAGTAATTTCACTTAAGCCGTTACTGCACGCTGGACATACTGAAAGCATCCATGCTCAACTCTGTTCTCTCAGTTAGCCCAGTTACATAGACTGTTTGCATCACTAATTAATTTCACAAATTGTATACTATTCATCAAGAAAACATCTGCTCAGTTTTCTAATTAGGTGTTAATGGGGAAAACAAACAAGTGGGTAGATTTGTAGGCACAAGAACTGTCAAGGTTGATCTGTATTTTTCAGTATTCTGCTGTTTAGCAAGTTTTTTAAAATAAATATGCAAGAATTGAATCACATGTATAAAATTTGCATCCATATGCCTGTTAACAGTGCTTTGGAGATAACCTGATTTTACATCTAGCAGAGCATCTTAGAATAGATTTAGCAGAGTTACTAAAGTAGTGGAATTGTCCTGAACAAGTCAGCAGAAAAATACCACTTTGATTTCCCATTCACCATCAAAGTAATAAGTTTGGTTCATGCGTTTTTTGTTATGTCTGACCAACTACTGCATTTCTGAAATGTATCATACAGTTCTGCTTGCATTTAGTCACTCACCTGGTCTGCTATGCGCATTTGTAACCAGACTAGCAGGGTGTGTGTGTGTGTGTGTGTGTGTGAGAGAGAGAGAGAGAGAGAGAGAGAGAGAGAGAGAGAGAGAGAGAGAGAGATGTCACAGGTAGTATCTACCCTATTCCACTTCTCTTACCTGTATTTTTCTTTTTTATGTCTTTTTTATTAATTTTAATAAAACATGTTAACATAACACAGGCACCACAGAAGCGTGCATTAACCTACAAGCAAAACACTGTACTAAATCACCCAAGAGAGAAAAGCTGATTCCCAGCCATGACTGCAAGAATATAAAATTATCTTTCACAATTCCCTTAAATACGATTGTAGTTTATATGTTCTGAAAGTGCTGTGTCCAATACTCAAGACCACTACCTGTCCTTAGAACACGTGCCCATGGTTTTCCAGCTTTGAGCGACTTCCAGCCTTGCAAGGGTTAAGAGGAGTGACATAAGTTATTTATGATGGACTATGGGGTGCGTTGAACTATCGGGTTCATTGACCAGCAGGGGGTCAGAAATAAGATGCTGGGTTGTAATTTCAGAGATTAACACCAAAACCCACAGCTAACATGAATCAGACCCTTCCTGGGATTGGTCTATCTCCAACTCTCCTATTTCCTCCCCCTCAGCATCTGATCACTCTTTCCACAATGTCTCCAGAAGACTCATAGACAATGTTATAGTATTCAAAACGGTTCTGATCCTAATCTGTGCCTGGATAAGAGATTGCCTGCAACCCCAAATGTGTCACTTCGAGCTTCCCCGAGGAAGAGCAGGCTGTAAGCTGATTAAGTAAAAGATAATTTTTTAAGAAGAAATAAAAATGGAGCTCTGAAACAATACTGTTGAATAGTGTATGTCAAATCTCTACTCCTTATGCAACTTTGGGCTGAAGAAAGTTCAAAAACATCTATCTGAAGTGGAGGAATGTATATCCCAGGATATTACTAAAACGAATTATTTCTATGTTTAATGGGAAATCAACTGAAGAAATGTAATTGACAAGAGAAGTTTTATTTTCCTTGAAGTAGTCTCAATAGAAAAGTGTGTGTGTGTGTGTGTGTGTGTGTGTGTAATATATGAAACAAAAGTCACATGAGAGGTTGTTTGCTACAGTTTTATTTAGGAAACAATGCAATTTTGTTTTGATTTCACCAGTACAAAATTAAGTTATTGCAGATGGTTACAGACGGAATGTTGCGCTCTGTTTTAAAGTGCAATGAACATTTGATTAAGGCTGTAATCCTATGCATATTTTTATTTCTCGTTGGCAACAACAACAGAAAGTTTTGCAATAGAGATTACTTGTAAAATTATGGTGTGATCAATTCTTGTTTTGTAGTAGTGAGAATTACCGGTAGTAAGGAAGATTCCTTGAATCCATTTTTTTTATTATAAATGTGTACTTTCTCAATAAAACATAGACACTGAAATATAAAATAGTCCAATATTAGAAATAACCTATATATTAATGCCACACCAGCGTGCCACCCACCTCAGTGTTTGGCAGGAGGCCTCCTCGGTCCAGAGAGCTGAGCGATATGAGGCCTCTGCTGAATCCAAATGACCCACAGCCTGCAATGATGGTTCTGCTAGTGTAAGAAAATGCAAAATTAAGCAGTACCAGCCTTTAACGCTGCAGTCCAGCATTATATAGTAAAAAGAACCAAGAACCAATTTATGCAAAATTATAACAGAAGTCAAGCCCTGTTAACGGCCTTGAAAAATGTGGAAATGGGAAAATATATTCTAAATCGGGTTTAAATCAGCTCATTTAATATTTTGTGGTTGAAGAAATAGAGAAGAAATTGAGTATTTAAAAACCCCATTATTGCATTTGCACTCTGTGAGTGTCATGTCCAATTAACAAATGTTTTATGGAACTGGCTGTGGAGGAAACACCTTTACCTTTCACTGCCTCAGGGTGCAGGTCGGGGCTAAAGTTGCTGTGCTCTTTCCTAAGCGCAGGAATTACTCAGATTTGCATTCCTACCTTTTGGCAACCTAAAATGTCCTACTCTTTTGCTATGAATATGAAGTAGTCTTGCTTCATAAGCTTACCTACTTTGACTAAGAATTAGAATGATAGTTTAGGAATTTGAATTTACTGTAAGTAGAAGGTTTTTTTTTTACACAAATGGGATTGTCAGTGAGATAAATTGCAAAAAGTGCAAGGGAAACAAGTGTTATGTTGTAAGAACTACTTTGCCCTCAGTTAATAATGAAGATTATATTGAAGAATAGCCTCGTTAAAGGGAGGTTAATTTAAGTGAACACGGCAAATTGGACATGTCACCATGTTAATCTCTGTCCAAACTGTTTGAACGCTGTTAGCACATGCGACAGTTGTTCCAATTGAGATATTAATTTTAAAACTTTGTTACCTAAATGATATCACAAAACCCTGCTTTAAAAAGGGAAAGGGAAAATGCCAGAACAAGCTGTCCCAATGTTTGAGGAACCACATACAGGCATAAATTTTGTGGGAAAATGAGGGAGGAATGATGGAAAGCTATGTTTGCACCTCAACACATTTCTTCCTTGTTATACTGTTCTTAGTGCTGTATCTGTTTTCTTGAGTGGGGCGCTATCGTTTACTGCAACTCTTTGCTTATGGGTGCAGTTGATCCAAGCTGTAGTAGATTATTTGCAGGCACAGCCTTTCTCATGTTCAAATTTCACTCAGTTTGTATGCTGCGGTTGACTCAGAATCTATACCTGGGTGCCAGAAGTCACTGCTAGTCACAGTTGCTTGAGTTGGTTTGATCCAATTTGCCTGGAAGGCCATCACAGTGCACTGGAAATATCACATATTTTGCTGCTATTATGTTTTGAAATAATGTTGGTTATTTGTTAAGTACTAAAGTTTCCTTTATGTATTGTTTAATAGTTGGGAAGCTTTAGGCGACTTGTTAGCCACCTACATCTGATTAAGACAGTTAAGCAGTTTCACTTAGAACTGTTTTGGTGTGTTCAATTCATGTTCCATAGTAACAAGAATTAGTACCGTAAGTAAGGATCTTTTAATGCCAATTTCAGTTTTTATTATAAATGTATGCTTTTCCAGTAAAGCATAGACATCAAAATATAAAATAGACTAAGATAATAAATAATAGTTACAATACATTTCTTGTACAAATGTTTACATCTTAAAAGTTCAGCAGGGTAGCATTTCTAGGAGAAAGTACAGTGGTACCTCGGGTTAAGTATGCTTCAGGTTAAGAACTCCACTTAAGAACAGAAATCGTGCTCTGGCAGCGCAGCAGCAGCAGCAGGAGGTCCCATTAGCTAAAGTGGTGCTTCAGGTTAAGTACGTTTCGGGTTAAGAGCGGACCTCCAGAATGAATTAAGTACTTAACCCGAGGTACCACCGTAATCTTGCCCACCCCTGTTCCAGCTGGAAGGTTTACAGGCAAGGAGCTTAAGATGGTAGAAAGCTAATTTGTTTAGAACCTAGAGCATATTTGTGCAATTTCTAAAGATTGCATCATGTTGAACTAATCTTTAACATAAGCTAAGAATCCCATAAATTTGGGCTGATATTCTTATTATTCTGTTATTCAAATGTTCTTATATAATTAGAAGATGATTGGACATGGATACATATGCTTCTTATAGATAAGTTCTACATTTGTGCATTTCATTTTCTAGATAAGAATTGACAGGTCTTAACGCAGAGCTACTACTATCTTACCCTAACATGGGAATGTAAATGTCATGGCTTTTAATTGATAAACAAAACTCCAAGTAAACCTCTGACTTTGAGTGACAGTTTTACAATTCAACTTTCTTCCTGATTGCCATGATCTTGTTTATATAAGTTACCCAGAATACATCATTAGCATGAACTGCTTTTGTGTCTGCCCTTAACACAAAAGCAATATCACCTTTAAATTTGTGAATATTTTCCTATGAATCATGTCAACTTGCCTTCTGTTTGCCATTTCCTTACAAGATACCTTGTATCACTGATGGAGGTGAATCAGCAATTTCTCTGGTGTCTCTTCTCATCTCATTTCATCTAGAAGTGCTAAAGCAACTGATTTTTGCTAATTACAAACAGTATCATGGCTATCAGCTTGATGGAGCTTGTAAACAAACTTTATTTTAGATATGTGGAGCTGATGCAAAGTTTTATGAACAGAAATGATTGCTTTGGTAATAGCCACACAGAGACGGCTGTGGGCAGGATTCCTGCACTGCAGAGGGTTGGACCAGATTACCCTTGGGGGTCCCTTCCAAATCTGCAATTTGTATTCTATGAGTCTATGATTCCACTACGTGGGGGAAATGGGTCTCCCTCTTCCTCTGTCTCTCTCCCTCTTAATAAACTTGTTTGATGCGGGTTCAGAAACTTCAGCTGGTTCAGAGTGCAACAAGGTTGGCTTTAGAAAGCAGTTGTCTCCCACGTTACAACAGTTTCATGCCTTACTGATCCATGCATGCCCTGTGGTTCATTCAAAAAGTGCTGGTTATGACCTACAGATCTGAAAAACTGTATTCTGATTCTATCACCATATGAACTTGCCCATGGTTTAAATATCTTCATCATCAACTGAGTTCTTGTGGACATTGTAAATATGCTGCAATTTGTTCAGCTAGAATTAGTTTTTATTAGTATGATTGATTTACCTGGTTTCTTCGTTTCTGATATTCTGTATTTTAGTTTTAGTTTTACTGTTAGACGCCTTGTGGATCTTTGGGTGAAAAGGCAGGGTATACATTTAAGAAATACATACAGTAATTAGAAACTCTTTTAAATTACCAGAAATCTACTTGTTTGCCATTGTTAGCTTTTTTCTAGCTTACATAATGGTATAACTTTATAGCTTAATAAAGGGCAATTAAAGATAATTGGAAAAGCAATCAAATTTTGAACTTCTTTCTGTTGTTAACAAATACCATAAATATTTTAATAATTTGCATTAGTTTGTTTTTAGTTTTGTGCAGCATTTTACATACTGTGAATTAACCTTTCTGTTCTCCCATTTCTTGGCAAAGCAATACTAATACCATTCGGTAATTTTCTTTTTCTGTAGCTGCATGATAATAATTTCCCAGGCCCACTTGTAAATTACTACGTTACACACAGGCAAGATTTGTAAAGGCAGTGAGGAAGTTTGGCAAGATGTGTTAATGACTACTAGGCAGGTCAGTTAGATTATAATTAACTGAAATCAGTTGCTATAGAAGCTGCAAAGGCTTTTATATTCATCTACTTATTTTTTAAAGATGAAAATTATATCTACCTTTGAAACCGTATTTTAAAAACCTTATTAAAGCATATGAGCTTGAAGAAAGATAGCATACCAGCTCCTATAGGAAATGGCTTTTGATACACACACCCATATTCTGTCCATAAACTGTGATCTATAAAACTAAATTACATAGTAACTGGAGTTCTTATCGGATCTAATCCCATTGCCATACTACTTCAAATGGACTAGATGACAGTGGCACTGGTCCAATACAAAGTTGCATGCTGAAAATCCTAATGAACCTTTACGTGTGCAACTGCACTGGATTATAGTTACTGAAATTTGTGACATGTGGCATGCTAGTGCCACATTTTTGGCCCTTCTTATCATCTTAGCATTGCCAGAATGGACAAGGGATGGAACCAAATCCACTTCTCCTATAATCTAACAACTTGCCCTAAGTACTGAGTCGCCAAGCGAAGTAATATGGAGTGAAATGCATGTGTGTGTGACTGTTCACTTAAAGTAACACACTTGTTCTAGAAAAGCACCAAAAAAGTTGTTGTTGCTTTAGAGATGTGAAGACTGATGGGTGAAATCATATGCGTATGGTGCTATATTATTCCTACTAGGTATGGATTCTTTCCCATAACTGTATGTAAGCAAACAACCTTGGGATTCATCTGCTTATGAATACATCTCATTTAATGCATATTTTCATTTATTGACTTTCAGAACATTCTTATGCTTGGATCTTCAATGAATATCCATCATTTGTGCAAGAAGACAGTCGTCGATTTGTTTCTCAGGAAACTGGGCATCTCTACATAGCCAAAGTTGAGCCATCAGATGTAGGAAATTATACATGTGTTGTGACAAGTACCGTAACAAATGCCAAAGTTCTTGGCTCGCCAACACCTTTAGTGCTGCGTACTGATGGTATGTATGAGTTTATGCTTATGTAATGTAGCAACTAACAGTAGTTGCTCAGTGCAATACTCAATAGTTTCTAATTCTTTGGAATACACACTTCTTGCAATACATAATTTATCTCTAACAAAAAATATTTGTTTTGCCTTTGCCTTGCTAGTTATGGTTCTTGTACTTTCCTTTAGTGCCCCATTAAGTGGTGATTTTGATGCAGTATATTGAAAGAACCCAAAGACAAGAGTGGCTACTAGGAATTGTCAACCAGATTGTCAACCAAATGACAGTTGTCAACCACAAGACTACTAGGAAGCGAAAAGAAATAATAAATAATAAATCCTTTCCTTAAAATATCCAAAGAAGCCTTCTTGCATAGTTGTTCCCTGCGGCTCAAAGATACAAGCCTCCTTCCCTAATCACTCTTTTCCTTTTCTGGAATAACAGGAGTAATGGGGGAATACGAACCCAAAATAGAAGTTCAGTTTCCTGAATCACTTCCAGCTGCTAAAGGTTCGATAGTAAAACTGGAATGCTTTGCCCTTGGAAAGTAAGTTTGTATTCATGTTTATCCATATTGCAATAGTTGGAAACAGAAAAGTTATGTTGTACATTAAATGGATGACGTGAGATCCTTTTAAATATGCCATAATTTTTTAGTTGCATATACAGTCGTACCTCGTGTTGTGTTCTCTGCGGGTTTACTTCCGGGTTTCGCCACATGCACAGAAGCGCTCTAAGCATGTGCAGAAGCGTGATATCGCTGCTCGGGTTGCAGACTTTTCGGGGTGCAAACGGCACCCCAGAATGGATCATGTCCGCAACCCGAGGTACCACTGTAGATAGTATAAGACGACTGGGCGTATAAGACGACCCCCCAACTTTTCCAGTTAAAATATAGAGTTTGAGATATACTCGACCGCAGGTTCTCCACCCGGCGTATAAGACGACCCCCGACTTTTGAGAAGATTTTCCTGGATTAAAAAGTAGTCTTATACGCCAGAATATACAGTACTTTGCCTCCTCCCCATTCTATCCTCACCTGTGAAGTAGGTTATGCTGAGAGTGAATGACTGGCACAAGGTCACCCTGTAAGTTTCATGTCTGAGTGGGGATTAAACCATGGTGTAAGGGTTCTGCTGTGGTTCCTCATGAGTAAAGAGGCTCAAATCAAGTCCCGTATATTTACAGGCTTTATTGTGCAGATATGTACAGTGCAGAGCTCAAAAGTCCATGACCAGCTTAGTCACTTTCAGATCCCAGAAGTGGTGCTTTTCTGGAGTGCCCCCAACATAAGAACTTGGGCACCCCAAGTCTCCTCCTTCCCTCCTTACATTTCACACCCCTGCGTAATTGGGGCGCCAGAACTGCCGTTGCTCCCTCTTGGCTGGATCCGCTGAGTGGGCATTGGGACTCTGGAACATCCCTCAGCCCTCTCTCCGCTGGGCTGCTTTCCTTCCTGTTGCTCCCGCTGGAGGTCCCCCTGCTATCCCCACAGTGCTGGGGCTCTCCATCCTTTGACAGCCCCCGCACCGCACCGCTGGGTGCTGACTGTTCCCTGACACATGTTCTCCCATGTCCTGCTACAGCACTAACCACTATCCCACACTATCTGAAGAAGTGTGCATGCACACGAAAGCTCATACCAAGAACAAACTCAGTTGGTCTCTAAGGTGCTACTGGAAAGAATTTTCTATTTTGTTTCCACTATCCCACACTGATTCTAACGTGGTATGACACGTGTTTGACAACCTCTTGAGCTAGGATTATAGTGTTTAATTCAGAAAACATTGAACTATGGGAGTCTGCAAGATTTGGGCTAAATTTCACTTTGACCCATGGATTCCACCCCACCCACCCCCCAAAATATCTGATTCTTGTGATGATGGAATTAGAACTGAAATTAGAATACCTCCTGAGAATTTCCAGAGACCTTAAGACTAAAACAATAACACATACAGTATTTATGCTTTCAGACCTAGAGTGTCTGTCAATCCTACCTAGGATTAATGTATCCATCCTGCCACAAAGAAGTCTTGGCTCAATGACTATGTCTCAGTCTTAGATAATGACTGAGTATCAAGCTCTAGATTCCCAATCAATGAAAGTGTAACAGGTACTCTAGAATAAATTATCACAGTGGTGTGTTGGTGTTGTTTTAAAGTACCAAATACTGTTAATTCCTTCGTATGCTGCAATATTTTGTTTCATTTTTGATCAGTTCTTTTAAAGTTATCTTCAAAAGCCTTAATTGCATTTGGTTTCTGCAGCCCAGTACCTCGGATTAACTGGAGAAGAGCTGATGGGATGCCTTTTCCAAGCAAAGTAATGTTGAGGAAATCCAATGGCATGATTGAAATTCCAAACTTCCAACAAGAAGATGCTGGTCTCTATGAGTGCATTACTGAGAACTCTAGAGGGAAAAATGTTGCCAGGGGGCGCTTGACATATTACGGTAAGAAACCTTTTTTTATATAGAAAAAAATGTTGAAATAGCTGCAACCTAAAATGGCAAATGTCCAATTTTAATGTGATGCAGTTGTATAAATATGAAGTCAGAACAAAGCCCAGCTGCCATTCAGTGGGACTTACAAAACTGAAAACTATGGAGAAACCTGGTCTTAATAGAGATATTGGATTCCTGTCTCATTACATATGCTTATCATCAGCATACTATCCCTTGCTTTTTCCTGTAGGACTAATTGCAGTTGTTAACAGTCGTCTAACAGGTTTACCATACCCATCTCCTACTACCCTCCTGAGAAAAACCCCACCCCACCCTCCCACTACATATAAGGGTCTGGTGACTTCTGTTTCAGTTTATCTGAAGAAGTGTTCATGCACACGAAAGCTTATACCAAGAACAAACTTACCGGTAGTTGGTCTCTAAAGTGATACTGGACATACATACATACATATACATATATACACACACACACACAGACAGACAGACACACACATATTCCCAAGTAAGTGTGTAGAGATGCCTCCTCCTCCTCCAAATGCATGAAGGGTAATCCTTTGTTTTATTATAAATGCCCATTCTCCCAGTTTGGTGAGAGCCATTTGGGGACTCCTTGCTATCCCTTTAAATTTTAACCACCCTTAAGAATTTGGTATGATCAGCAAACTCACTTAAGATAGTGCTTATCTTTGTGGTCTGCAAGCAGGATATTTGAGGGAATCCCTATATACATGTCCAACCACTCACACTATTTTAAAACCCAGTGCACTAAGCTATCGGTCACTTCAGATCATACCTTTCCCACACTCACCCCAAAGTTGTCTGCTAAGGTTTTGAAGATTCATGATCTTATTAGATTTCAGTAGCTGTCTATGACTTTGGGGGTTCTGTGAGGGGGGGTTGTCTTTGGCTGCTGAGGTTTTATTTAGAATGGGTTTTATTGAATTTATTTTATTGAATTTCTAAAGGTTTTGTTTTAAACTGTTGTTTCCATCATTGAGCTTTCTGTAGTTGAAAGACAGGTTATACATCTTTTAATAAATAAAACACAACTTCTAAGGAAACTGCCCACTGTTCCCTCTGCGTCTGCTTCCGATTTGCAATAAGAACAGAGAGCAGCAATAGATCAAACCTGTACAGGTATTCTGTTGCTTTAATTCTTCTAAAGCAAGTACTATACTTCTGGTAGAATTTATCTTCAGCAAGATATATCCCATTGGCCAACATCTAAAGAATTCCTTGACTAATTAAAGAAGTACAGTGTCCATCTTAAGCAACAGTCCTTCACTGAACATACCTAAAGAAGCTCTTTATATCCCAGCAAAGTTTTCGATACATTCCTTGGCATCAGTGACTAACAGTGCAATTCTGTACAAGCTGCTGAGCTGAGTGGGACTCCCAGGTAAGCACATGTAGGATTGGAGACTAAGGCATATTGTTACAGTACAAAGGAGAAATCCTATGCCAGGACAAGTGGGTTAGGATCCAGCAGGTCTCCAGCGGAGCTGGGAGGTTTCTGACACAGCCAGGCTATGTTGACTGTGTCTCTTTCATTTTTCGGCTCAGCTGGGCATAACCCAGCCCATCCCAGTGGCTCTCAAACTGGCATAAGATCTGGAAAAACAGGTGTGGCATGGCAGGAGCAGAGAAGCAGGTCTTAAACTGGATCCTAAACCTATTCAGCTCAGTCACATGATCTGGCAATCTGGCACCAATTAAGCCAGCAAAATGGTGGCTTAAATGGTGATGTAACTGAAACACTATTTTAAAGGCTGGTTTTTCTCTCTCTCTGCTTAGGCTGGCTGAACCAGTAGTAACTCCACTCCTGAACAGAGTTCAGAACTTCTGATGGATGGAGTTTGGACCTGGCATCACTTTACACCAGCTTAATTTACATCAGCTTGTTTTAAGCCAACTTGTTTGTATAGGATTGCTCCCTCAGATTTCAAAGTTTAGCAGTAGCGTTTGTGAATCCTTCTGTAATGTGATATTGAAAATTCTGTATGGAGAAATACAGCAAACTAATTGACTGTAGCAACTGAATCCTTAGATATCTGAAGCTGGCATTTTATTCTTTTGATGCAAAGGTCATAGCTTCCCAGTTGCTCCACAAGCTGTCCATACCGTACTATGTCTTAGAAGCCATTCTTTGTTTTTGTATCCAATTGTCTGATTCCCCCCCCCCCTCTAGAATCCTTTTGTGAATCTTAAGGGCACTGTTGCCCTCCTTTGCTCTCTTTTTTAACGTAATTGTTGCTTTGAGAAAAGTTGCTATGAGATAAGAAGCAATATAATGTAAGAAATAGATGCAGAATACCAAGATAACCTCTTGTGCATTTTAAAGTATGAACTGAATGCCAAGAGACTATATTGCTGTTTTCTTAATATAAAACTATTTTGCAAGCTGACAATTATTGTTTAAAAAAGAAGTCCCCAAGAAAGGCATTTCTTTATTGTAGAAATAGCAAATTAAGGAATGTTTCACTTCCCATCGCAAAGGCTAAACAATGCACACAGGCAGCACGCAAGAAATAAAGTCCAAAAAATCTTTGTAATAAATAAGAGTGCAGTCCTTCATATTTGCTGCTGGGAGGGACTAAGGTCTGTCACTTGTGGGCCCCTCCTGCAGCCGCAGAGAGAGCATGGTGGATTGAACGCTACCGTCAATGATTTTTTATTTTGTTTTGACAATGGTTTTCTTGTCATTGATAAATGGCACAGAATATTGACTAGGATGTATGTTGAAGTGGTGTTACAGTGACAGCCACAACACTCCTGGATCTGTTATCCTGGCCTGATTTGGAACCCTCAGCTGGCACAGTAAAAACAAAAAAAAACAAAGTAAAAAATGCCACAGAATGATGACCTTTGCAAACTGACAGGGATTCAGGTGCAGTTGTCAAATCTGGTAGTCCACCACTGCTTCCAGACATATGTGACAATTAACTTTGAGATGAAAAAGAGGTTGTTCATCTGCTGGCTTCCACTGTTGGAGTCAGTATGCCTCTGAATGTCAGTTTCTGGAAATCACAAGTGGCTTGGCCTGCTTAGTTCCTGCTTGGGGCTTCTCACACGCATCTGGTTGGCCACTGTGAGAACAGGATTCTGGACTAGATGGCCTATTGGCCTGATCCAGCAGTGTTCTAAGTGCCAGATTTATGTATAAGCTAAACAAGCTATAGCTTAGGGCCCCACTCTTTTAGGGCCCCCCAAAAAAATTAAAGGGAAAAAACACTGGATGTACATTTCCAAAATATAAGATAAAAAACAAATAAAATAAAACCTACACACAGCAACAGTGTTTTGTGTTGTGTAGACTCCTATCATGTAAGTAATGGGCCCCACCAGCTATCTAAAATATCACTGGTTTGCTCATTTCTATATATAGGGTGCCTACGGACTGGTTGCATAGGAACATGTGCAAATGGCTTTAGATACCTATTAGGTCCATAAATTACCATATAGCATATATTCAGCACAAAAACAGCAACAATTTGTTGTTGACAAAGGGCAGTTGGACATTTAAAGAGCCGCATTACCTTCAGTAGCTTAGGGCCTTATCAAACCTAAATCTGGCCCTGAGTGTTCTTCTTATGTTCTTCACTGGTTAAAATAACAGATCATACAGTACCGTAAGTATGCTGTGCAGTGGCAATGATGATGTACCAGCAGCAGCAACAACAAGAAACAACACATGCTCACATGTGCACCCACACATCTATAGTTTGGCTGTATGTGAAGCTTTCCATACCATACAGTGCCCCAGCCATTCAGATGGTCCATCAAATATGTTTGGGTTGGGTGGGATTCAGTTGCTATGCTAGCCATAAATAACCATCTCATATGTTAAAGTGATATAGAGTTTATATTATCAGTTCCCCACTGTAATCCATGTGACAGGATTAACCAGTTTTATTTCATTTTTTCCTGCTTTGACATTTGCCTGGGTGATGCTTGTAGAATGCTAACTGGTTTATAGTTAGAAAATGTATACTTATAATTAAAGTTTTCATCCTTTTCTGCATACTGGGAGATTTTCTTTTCTTTTTTGGATTAATATATCTTTTTCATAATTGAGGGTGATATCACCTTGTGACTCAAAATATGAACTTGTCACAATGTGAGAGATATCACAGCTTAGAAATCTTATGAATAAGCTAAACCATTTGCACATTTATCTTCCAGTAAAGTAGCAACATCAACTTTTCTTAACTTTCTGTCAGAAGTTATTTCAGGAAACAGCGTATGTAATATTTAAGACCTTTTAGATACCACCAGTCTTCCAGAAATCACTAAAACACTGTCTTACTGTTTCTTGTTCTTCTTCTTGTTGTTTACTGGAAATAATTTCCCATGAACCAGGGATCAACCAAACTTAAGGGAGAGTAAATTGCTCAAATATAGACTTGAAAGGGAATGCAGATCTCTGCAGTGGAATCTGGACTATAACTTTCTCATTGTAATCATACCAGACACAACTTCCAATGAGAGAAAACGAAAAGATAACCTGCTCACTGGTACAGAGATTAAAACATATATACTTAAAGGATATTATCAAAACTGGGCTTATATTTTCAGTATAGTCACTGTAGACCAGTGTTTTTCAACCACTGTTCCGCGGCACACTAGTGTGCCGCGAGATGTTGCCTGGTGTGCCGTGGGAAAAATGTCCCGGCCGTTGTTGTTGCCTTCCTTCAAGTGACTGGGAAATGGACCAACGCGCGCGAAGGTGTGTCTGGTGATGGCGCGCGCGTGCGTGCGTGAGGAGGGCGGGTTGGTCTCGCTGCAGCCGCTGCCTCCCCCCCCAACCGCCTCGCTCGGCTGCGCTGCTCGGCCGGCGCCCTGAGGGGACGTGGCGGGTAAGTAGCGGGCACGAGGCAGCTCTGGTGATCAAACGAGGGAAGAGGTTTGAAGTCAAGGCGGCAAGAGGGAGGCTGGAGCGGCGGCGGCGGTTTTCTGAAGGGAGCCCCGTCGTCCCCGAGTCTGCAGGAGGAAGGAGCAGGCTCGCTTTCTGAGGCCGCCTTAGCGGGGCTTCCCTTTGGGAAGGGCTTGGCCTGGGGCTTCGCGGGAGGGCGGAATGAGGGGCGCTTCTCGCCGGCTGGTTTGCGTTTCTGACCCGCCCTGAAAAGGCAGCCCAGCGCCAGAGGGAGGCCCCATTGCTTCCCTAACAGCAGTTCCCTGTTTCCCGCTTGGCATGTCCCCCCCCCCCCGGCCACTCCCAGGACAGAGTGTCGGAGGGACACCAGGCTCCAAGGCCTGGAGCTGCAGCTCGAATGGTAGAGTTCACTGGGAATTCGCCCACCTCCAGCGGAGGTGGCGCTGGGTCCTGTGGGTGCGGATATCTTTGGCTGCTATTGTATTTTTGCTCGGTTTTTGTTTTTGTGTCGATTTTTCTTAGTCTTTATTGAACTGTTAACATTGGCACATAGGTGCATGTGTAAGAGAAGTAATAAACTGATTCAGCGTGTTCACCTACTGCTGGATAAATAACGCCCATTCACAAGGCAAGCAGATGGTGTACAGGTGGCAGTTTAGGAATTGCGAGATTGCCATGGGTGTGAATTGTGAATATACGATATTGCACAGGTATGTGGACAACCACTGCCGTGAATTGTACACAAGATCATCACAAAAAAGGGAAACACCACATTGGCTGGGCTCTCAAGTGTGGCATGGCAGTTAATTATATCATGTCAGGATGTCTCAGGAGCTTCTCCACTCATGTCTTTGTCACAAAAAAGTCAGTCAGGTACAAGACTAGAGTCCCTCAGACCTTACTTGGGGCTGGACTATATTTTGAAAAAAATATGAACAAATTCCTATGCCCCACAAATAACCCAGAGATGCATTTTAAATAAAAGGACAGGTTCCAATTCTGTAAAAACACGCTGATTCCTGGACCATCCGCGGGCAGCATTTAGAAGGTGATTGGGCCACATCCGGCCCCCGGGTCTTAGTTTGGGGACCCCTGCTCTTAAGTCCAAGAATTATAAAATACTTTCTTTGTGTTTATTTGATTCCTATTCAAGAGAATTACGTTATATATAGTCAATATAGGCACAGAGTTAAATTTTTTAACATTTTCTAATGGTGGTGTGCCTCGTGATTTTTTTCATGAAACAAGTGTGCCTTTGCCCAAAAAAGGTTGAAAAACACTGCTGTAGACAACATTATATGGAAAAGCACTTTTCATGTAAAGGTAAAGGGACCCCTGACCATTAGGTCCAGTCGCAGACGACTCTGGGGTTGCAGTGCCCATCTCTTTTTTTTTTAATAAAGATTTTATTCTTTTTCCATATATAAACAAAAGAAAATACAGAAATACATAATAAGCAACAAACAATAAACAACAACAATAACAATAAACATAAGAAAAAAAACGCAAATACATAACTAAACATACACCTAGCTCGATCTTCTTCTTGGTTCTATCTTCTTTGCATACTTTCAGACTTCCCCCGTTCCCCCTCCTGCATTCAAAACTGATATAAAATTTGGGTAGCTTTGTATCTTTTTCCATAAATCTTAACCTTATCTCTCAATAAACTTTAAGTTTATTAAACAAATATATTTTCTGACTTAAACTCAATATCTTAGACAACCCTTAAGCATTTGTAACATTTACATCTAAACTTCTTCTGCACTGTTCTACCTAACATATACATGCTAAAGCCAATTCTGCTAGCTAATTCTGCTCAAATATTCAATTTTGCATATTTAACTAAATAGTCCTTGAATTTCTTCCAATCCTGCGACACCTTCTCCTCCCTCTGGTCTCGGATTCTCGCGGTCAGTTCGGCGAGTTCCCTGAAATCCATTAGCTTCATCTGCCATTCTTCCACTGTCGGAATCTCTTCACCTTTCCAGTTTCTTGCCAATAAAATTCTAGCCGCTGTTGTGGCATACATAAAAAATACTCTATCTTGACTGGGTATCTCTTCATTGGTCATGCTCAAAAGGAATGCCTCTGGTTTCTTAGTAAAGGTAATTTTCATTACCTTCTTTAATTCATTATAAATCTTGTCCCAGAAGGCGTTTACCCCTGGGCATGAACACCACATATGATAAAAGGTACCTTTCGAAGATTTACATTTCCAACACATATCAGACATTATAGGATTCATCTTTGCTATCTTAACTGGTGTTAAATACCATCTGTAAAGCATTTTCATGATGTTTTCTCTTAAACTATTACAAGCTGTAAATTGGATACCTTTCTTCCACAATTTCTCCCAGTCATCCATCATAATGTTATGACCCACATCTTTTGCCCAGTCTATCATTGTCGATTTAACCAGTTCATCTTTCGTATGCCACTCTAGCAACAAATTATACATCTTGGAAAGGTTTTTAGAGTTCGATTCAATCAGTTCTGTTTCCAGTTTTGATTTTTCCATTTGAAAACCAATTTTCTTGTCTGCTTTAAATATCTCATAAATCTGATGATATTGCAGCCAGTCGGTGACTTCACTTTTTACTTGATCATAGCTTTTCAACTTGAACAGCTCACCTTCTCGCTGCAATATATCTGCATATCTTAACCATCTTGCAGACATATTAGGCCTCTTATATGCCTTGGCCTCCACTGGTGAAAGCCATCTAGGAGTTTTTCTCTCTAACAAATCCTTGTATCTCATCCAAACCTGATACAGGGCTTTTCTGATTATATGATTCTTAAAAGTCTTGTGAACTTTTGCTTTATCGTACCAAAGATAAGCATGCCATCCGAACATGTTGTCAAAGCCTTCCAAGTCCAACACATCAACATTTTCCAATCTAAACCAATCTTTAAGCCAGCAAAAGGCCGCTGCTTCAAAGTAAATCTTTAAATCTGGCAGGGCAAAGCCTCCTCTCTCTTTGGAGTCTGTTAGAATCTTAAATTTAATTCTAGGCTTTTTTCCCTGCCATATGAATTTCGATAGGTCCCTTTGCCATATTTTGAAACAGTCCAATTTGTCCACTATTGGAATGGCTTGAAATAAAAACAGCATCCTCGGTAACACATTCATTTTAATGGCAGCTATTCTGCCCATCAATGAAAGTTTCAGTCTTGTCCAAATCTCTAGGTCTTTCTTTATCTCTGTCCACAGTTTTTCGTAATTGTCCTTGTATAGGTTCAGATTTTTTGCTGTAAGATTAATACCTAGATATTTTACATTCTTAACAAAATTGAGGCCAGTGTGATCTTGTAATTTTTGTATCTGTTCTGAGTTCATGTTTTTTGTCAATGCTTTGGTTTTCTGTTTGTTAAGTTTGAAGCCAGCTACACGTCCAAACAATTCAATTAGTTCCAACGCTCTGGGGACACTGCTTTCAGGTTCTTGTAGGGATAGCATCAGATCATCCGCAAAGGCGCGTAGTTTGTATTCCTTCTCCCCCACCCTTATGCCTTTTATCTGGTTCTCCGTTCGTATCATATTTAGGAGGACCTCCAGGACCGTGATAAATAATAAAGGGGAGATAGGGCACCCTTGTCTTGTTCCTTTCTCAACTTCAATTTCCTCCGATATCACACTGTTTATTATAATTTTTGCTTTTTGTTCTGTATAGATGGCATTAATGCCATTTAAAAATCTTTGTCCAACTGCCATATTTTCTAGATTTTTCTTCATGAATGTCCAAGAGATATTGTCAAAGGCTTTTTCCGCATCTATAAACATTAGTGCTGCATCTGTGTTTATGTTTTTTTCCAGTTTTCTAAAATATTCACAATATTTCTTGTATTGTTGCTTATTTGTCTTCCTGGTAAAAAACCTGCTTGGTCTTTATGGATATAATCTTTCAGCACTCTTTTTAATCTTGTAGCCATGACGTTCGCAAAAATTTTGTAATCCACGTTCAAAAGAGAAATTGGACGATAGTTTTTCATTAAAGTCTTATCTGTCTCTGGTTTTGGGATCAGTGTGATGAAGGCTTCTTTCCATGTCTCTGGTGCCCTATCTCCTTCTAGTATTTTATTGCAAACTTCTTTCAAAGGCTGTGATAGCCAGTCTTTGAGAGTCTTGTAGTACTTTGCAGTCAATCCATCTGGTCCTGGGGCCTTCCCTATTTGCATGTTGTTGATTGCTTCCTCTATCTCTTGCGTCGATATCGGGTGGTTGAGCATTGTTAATTTATCCTCTGGGACTTTTTGCAATCCATTTTTTTCCAGAAATCGGTCTATCTCTAGTTCTTCTGCAGTGCCCATCTCACTTTATTGGCCGAGGGTGCCGGCATTTGTCCGCAGACAGCTTCTGGTTCATGTGGCCAGCATGACTGAGCTGCTTCTGGCAAACCAGAGCAGCGCACGGAAACACCGTTTACCTTTCCACCGGAGCAGTACCTATTTATCTACTTGCACTTTGATGTGCTTCCCAATGTTTAGTAAAGAAATCTGGACATAAAAGTGTCCCTATGTCCATTTCTGTGACGGAGGAAGTCTTTTTGCAGTGAGAGGAATAATCCTCAACAGAGGAAATGTTTCACCATTGGAGAAAGCCCCAGTAGGGAGTAATGCAAACCCAAGATTCACTAGTCATATCCCCTTTGCTTAGTCATGTGGCCTGGCAACCTAGCAGAACATATGCCAGCAAAAATGGTGCAAGTTTATTTTAAAGGTCTGCTTTTCCTTAATCTGGTTCAGCCAGCAGTAGTCCTGCTCCTGTTTGGACCTGGTATACTCTATACTGGCTGTCTGGCTGCCCACACTGAGAATTGTCCTGTTAGAGGAAGTTTCACTCTGACTATCAGGAGAAGGAAATCTTGTTAAAAGCAAAAATAAGAGCACTAGAAGCAGAGACCGATAGCAATCAACGTCAGCTTACAACTATGTTTAAAACCAATAACAAAACTTTTAAGAATCCAGTGTCTGTTAAAAGCTTGCACAAGCTCCATTAGAAGCCTACACAAAGAGCAGTGTTTCAGTTGGCACATAGAAGCCAACAAGGAAAGTGCTAAGTGAAATAGACCGGAGAAGGGCAAGCAGTGCACCCCAACTATATTCCTGTGATCCTAGAGGGCAGTGAACTATAGCCAATATACCGGTATATTTCCTGGCTCTCATCATAATGTACATAAAGCCCCATCACCCTTTTGGGGGTTTGATTTAGGAAAGCTCTATGATGTGAGATTAACAAACTGAGATCCCTGTGTAAATAGGTAGCCGTGTTGGTCTGATGCAGTCGAAATAAAAATAATAAATAAATAAATTGTCCAGTAGCACCTTATAGACATACTAAATTTGTTCTGGTATAAGCTTTCGTGTGCATGCACACTTCTTCAGATACACTGAAACAGAGGTTACCAGTATATAGTGGGAGGGTGGGGTGGGTTATTACTCAGAAGTGTAGTAGGAGATGGGTGATTGACTCAATGGGTATGGTAAACCTGTTAACGACTGTTAACGACTGCAATTAGTCCTACAGGAAAAAGCAAGGGGTAGTATGCAGATGACTTTAGCATATGTAATGAGACAAGAATCCAATATCTCTATTCAGACCAGGTCTCTCCATAGTTCTTAGTTTGGTAATAAGTTGTAATAGTAAATAGTTCAGTTGGCTTCTGCTCCATGCTTCAAGACTGTGCTTCTTAGTTGTTGGCCCTTCCCAGTTCTGGCTCTAGTTTACCCTTATACTGCTCTCCCGTTCAGCTACTGCTAACCTCAGTTGCACATTCCTGACAATAGCAGGAGTGTAAGGAGTCTGAATGTCTTTGTTTAGCTTTGGAATAGCGAGGACACAAAATTTCAATGAAAAGTTAAAATATATCATTGTCACTCCTAGAGCCCTACTACATGGCTTCAGCTGTGCCAACAATCATGCTAAAGGGCAAAAACTAATTCTTGGACCCATATATACTGACTGTGCTGAAGTCATGATACTTCTGATTATACAATATTGTGGTAAAACAATGCAGATGCAATAGCAAAAATGTTCTTTCCTAAAAAGTTTAATTACAAACATAGGCATTTAAGCATAAATTCTATGCTCCATAAACTTAAAAGCTTCATCATTGCAACATTATTTAAAGGTTTACTTAATGGTGTATTTGAAATGTGATGGAATTACACATTTTCCCACTGATATTAAAAAGTACAATAAAATAATACCCAAAATCTGTGGGCTTGCATTCTCCTCCTGTTTGATTGTAGTAGAGCAGAGGCTGAGGAAGGAGAAAGAGGTAATAAATTTGCGCAATTGCAAATGTAGCTATTGAGTCAAGGGCACCCTAGACTAGGATGGTGAAGGTTGAGCATCAGCTGCATTCTCCAGGGTTACAGAAATTAGATATTAGAAGAGTTTTAGCAGAGCTCTAAGACATTGCAAGAGTAATCCTGTCTGTGAGTTATGCCCACTGGTCAGGACTACTAATTCTCCTGTGTGCACAAAGCACAATTCTGCATTGGCAGGAAAAATTACGAGTGTGGTAGTAGAGGAAAAATACAACCTTCAGGACTCAACCACCTCGCAGAGGAAAATTGGGATGTGACCTGGATAGGAACAGACTTAAATTAGAATCCCATGTTCATTTAGGATCTCTTTCTCAACATGCACATAATCTTAAACCTGCAGAATAACTGATATAGCTTTGAACATTCCCATCAGAATCATTAGAGAACCCCATATAATTCACCCCAATGTTGAACCACAAAGGGGATAGGACTAAGCATGTAGGCAATCATTGCTATAGCAGCAGAGGTATAAATTTCAAATGGGGAAGACAGATCAGTCTCTATACACACTGTTTGATAGGTTTTTATTATGGAATGTTAATGTTAACCATTGCAAGCTACACATTAGAAAGGTACAATAAAAATCTCAATATAAATAAAATACATACAAGGATGAGTGGTGAGGCTACAAGGCTTATTGGCGCATGAATTGGATAAGTCATTGTGGATAGCTATTGCAGTGTATTGAACCATACATCTTTGTGGGTAGATAGATCTCTTCCTGACACCACAGTGGTACCCTTTGGCACACCATAGCACCACTGTCAGGGGCCAGACACATAATCCCCCAACACTGTTCTCTAAACCTGGCTTTCTGGAGCAGGGGACATTGCTTCTGGTTCTGCTTCATCTGCCTCCCCCCCTTTAAAGTTATTGCTGCTGTCAACCACTTCCCATGATGTAGGCATTGCCTTCATCTGTGCATTTTTCTAAGTTGGGACTCAAACCCATGGTACATGTTGACTGCTTCACTCTCCTTTCCCACTGAGCTACTGGACAGATCACAGTGTTACCCTCCCCTGGGTTAGCTATTGTAGCTTTCATTCTTCTTGGAGGAATTGTGAACATGTATGTATGGGTTCCACCTTAAGACTTGTATCCTTCTCCTGAGAAGCCTCTAGTTTTCTATATTGGGCCTTCTTATACAGTGAGAAGCACAGTAGTCTCTTTCCCAGTGGCCTAGTTATACATAGTAAGAGTGCACTGGATTGTGTTATATCGTGAGCTCATTTGACTACCACCGTGCTTTGATTAGTGCCTTTTGTGCCTTGGTGATGTAGGTGTATTACTGTTCCGCTACATCCTTATTTCCAGGCACACTGTGGCATTGCCTATCAGTGCTGCTTCTGTTAGCTGTTGTCTGTCCCTGGGTGTGCTTTGTATTGTGACTACCTTATGTGGGCATGAAGCATGCCATAGTAACCCCATATTACCATATGTAGTGGAACAAAAGCATTAGCATGCTCATCTCACTTTTACATAACAGTACTTTGGGTATAGAACAAATAGTTGGCGCCTTAAAAAATGACTTAAAAGGCTCAATAAATCAAAGATGCAAGGAACTATTTTGCTGGGTGAGGAAATTTCATGGCTGCGTACTCTCCTCTATATGGAAACTTTCCTCCTGGCTGCTTATGCGTCAGTGAGGCATGACATCGAAATCAGCACCTGCCACCATAACGTTAGTCGTGTTAACAGGCCCAAGTGAAAACACAATGTGACATTAATGTATCATTTAAGGAACTCTTTTTTTGGTTCAGAACATTCCCTGCATTTACTGTTGGTCAGCTGCTTCCCTAACTTGTTTCTGTTACCACCTTCTTGAAAAACAATATCCCTCTTTATTAAGGCTTTCTTATCCTTTTGCTTTCCTTTAAAGCAAAGCCTCACTGGGTTCAACTCATAAAAGATTTTGAAGCTGCGGTGGAGGACAACTTATACTGGGAATGCAGAGCAAGTGGCAAACCCAAGCCGTCCTACAGGTGGCTGAGAAATGGAGAGCCTCTGCCATTGGAGGTAATGGTGGCTGTTCTTTCTTTGGGCAGGGGGTGGGGTAGGCATTCTTGCATATATGTAGACCATGGGCTCTGCACAAGTAACTCAAAAGGAGCTGACAAAGAATAATGTTATGCCTCGAATAGCTTCTGCAGTTAATTGTTTACCAATAGCAAAATATGTTTAAGAGGATTTATTCTTTGGCAGCTGGGCTAAACTGCAGTGCCAATCTACATGGTGGTGTTGGCACATGAAGGTTATGCGCCCATCATTTCTGCCTATTCTTAAAATTACTGTTGAATTACTTGGTTTGTACTGTATGTAATGCTAATCCGAGTCTGTTTATAAATGCGATAAATAAACAACTCAGAGCAGATCCATTAAAATTAATGAGCCTGTCAGTCATGTCTATTAATTTCAGCGGGTCTATGCTGTGACTAGCACTGGATACAACTCGTGGTTCTTACATTTACATGAGCAGTTAGCCAGGCTATCTATCCTACAAAGAAGGGTGCCTCCAGACTCAATGGAAGTTGTTTTCATCCTGTATCACATTGCAGGGTGAGAGATTGTCTCCTGGCTTCCCTCATATATAATCATTTCTGCGCTACTTATGTTGCTCACTTATGCAAATCAAATGGAAAGGTTGCACATAAATGCACAAGAAATCAAATCTATTGAGAAGTGTCTTTTCGCCAACTCAGTCAGCTTCCCTTTACCCTTGCTGAATAGACAAAAGCAGTAGATGGGAAAGGCAGGGGAGGGCAGAACGGTACAAAATTTATTGGCAGGCAGTTACTATGAAAATTACAGTCTAACAGATGTTTGTTGTCTCACTTTTAGTATCATCTACATATGTGAGACTGAGAATATCAACTTTCTTCAAAGTATACTACAGTGGTACCTCGGTTTAAGAACAGCCCTGTTTACGAACTATTCGGTTTACGAACTCTGCAAGACTGGAAGTAGTGTTCTGGTTAGCGAACTTTACCTCGGTCTACGAACGGAAGCCAAATGGTGGAAGGGCACTGGTGGCGGGAGGCCTCATTAGGGAAAGCGTGCCTCGGTTTAAGAACGGCTTTGGTTTAAGAACAGACTTCCAGAACGGGTTAAGTTTGTAAACTGAGGTACCACTGTATATCACTTTTGCACATTCCTAGTTGCTGGTTTCAGGATCAGCATTGTCAGGCAGCTTTTGTTCAGTTGGACAAGATTCCCAGTAGACCAAGTACAGTGATGACTAACTGAGTAGTAGGGTGATAAATAACTAAGAGAGGAATTTGGTGTAGCACTAAGTTAAAGTCCCTTAGCACTAGCAGATTTTTTGTGTGTGTGCTAGTGGAATGGTACTCATGGCTGGTTGCACAACAATTTGCTTGTGCAATCTGTTGCACAACAAGCTTTCCACGAGCATAGCTGTTGTGCAGGATTTCATATTGTGCCCCCATTATTCTTGCCCTTCTGTTAGCACAACAACCCTCCCGCTGGCAGTCAGAGAATGCTGAATCTGAGCCTAGGGTTGTATCCAGTGCTAGTTCAGGATTCTATATACATGTATGCAGGACGCGGGTGGCGCTGTGGTCTAAACCACTGAGCATCTTGGGCTTGCCTATCAGAAGGTCGGTTCGAATCCCCATGATGGTGGTGAGCTCCCATTGCTCTGTGCCAGCTTCTGCCAATGTAGCAGTTCGAAAGCACACCCGTGCAAGTAGATAAATAGGTATCGCTGCAGTGGGAAGGTAAACAGCATTTCCGTGCACTCTGGCACTCGTCACAGTGTCCTGTTGCGTCAGAAGTGGTTCAGTCATGCTGGCCACATGACCCGGAAAGCTGTCAGTGGACAAATGCCGGCTCCCTCAGCCTGAAAAGCGAGATGAGCACCGCACCCCATAGTCTCCTTTGACTGGACTTGACTGTCCAGGCATCCTTTACCTTTACCTATAAATGAACATAAGTAACTCAATAGGAGGTGATTCGGGGGGGGGGGGGAGAAAACTGTACACAGACTTCTATTAGGTCTGCAAAAGGATGTAGGAGGAGGGGACTCTATAGACTGAACTTGAAAATAATCCTGGATCCCTCCTGCCTATGAAAACATGGAAGGCAATATTATTAAATGAAATGGGTATTTTAAGAGCATATATTGATTACAAAATTGAACTGGCAAATAAAAAAAAGTTCCCCGAGAAAGTTAATGAGTTTGGGATTATGGATTTTAGTAACCTAATAATTGCAGATAAATTAAGAGGGCTAAAGTGTAAAGTTCCCCAATATAATAAGCAGTTTTTTCATGCCTTTGTTCACAGACTGGATGATCTGAGAAATAAGATTCCTAACTTAATTTTGCCAGCAGTAGCTGAAAGGATCAGTCGAAAGAATTGCTTATAATTATTCCTCACCTCTGTGAGTGATACAGGAGAGGGCCTTTTCTGTGGTGGGATCCTGTCTTTGGTACTCGCTCCCCAGGGGAGCTTACTTAGCACCATCTCTGTTATATCTTTATGCAAGGCAGATAGTGTTTTTATTCGCCTAGGCATTGGAGGATGTTTACTTCTGCTGCTGGAATTGCCAGACTTCAAAATTCTCTTCAGTCATATCTTCTTCTATCACATTGTATTGTATTCATCTTCATTGCTATTACTGGTGGGGAGTGATTTGTAAAGATTTTAGCGTGATTTGTAAGGATCTATTACTACTTTCTCTTCTAGTCATGTTAGTATTCTTTCTTTCTCACAACTGCAAAATGAATCCCTCCGTGGCTTAAAAAAATGTTCCTAAGTGAGAATCATGGACCACAAAAGTGATGTTGGAAATGTGATACTGGCCAAGGGGGCTGAGTCCTGCTGCCCAGATGATCAGGCAAAAAACCCGTGCTATTGCAGTCAAGGCTGATTGATGTTCTCTAAGTGCCTCTAAAGATAATTTATAAGTTCTTAGGTTTCTTTCTTTTTATTCAAGTGTGCATAAATTGTGATAAATTGATTGCTCAATGTGATAGCATATAACATTATTATTTGCATATACAATAAGCAATGATATGAACTTCCACCTACAGTCTGAATTCATGCTTCACGTATATATACCCTGTTCAAGGTGAACAAGACCTCTCTTTCTTTCTCAAAACACTACACCCAGTCTCTGGAGTTGTAATATGACTTGACATTCTGAAGGAGCAGAATTGAACCCCCACCTCATGCCAGGCTGCAAAACCGTTTTATAGAAGTAGGCGTGCTTGTAAGCACCAAAATTAAAGTGAGTTGATCCCCAGGATTGTTAGGAATAGGGCACATTGACAATCAAATCCAACTCAATTTTCTCAGAATTCAAAAGAGGATTTTCAAAGCTGGTGTTCCAGTTTGAGGCTTATATCTGCTGGATAGCACATAAAGCCTTGTAGCTCATAAAAGCCATTATTACTGTTATTATTGTTGTGCTACTCTCTTTGGTCAGAGCATGCCAAGAAACTTCACAGTTGACTCAAGCATCAGTTAAGCTATGTTTAAACTCTTCAAATGAGATTTGATAAAGGCATGGGGTATAGTGATAAAGGCATGGGGTATAGTTGTGCAGTGAAAATAGCTTCCCGTGTCTGCTTTACCAGTCATTTAAAGGCATATACATTTTTAACTTTTGCTTTTGCTGTCCAGGGAAGAATACAAATCGAAAATGGGGCTTTGATCATAACAAACCTCAACTTGACAGATTCTGGCATCTACCAGTGTATTGCAGAAAATAAACACGGGACAATATATTCCAGCGCTGATCTCAGAGTTATAGGTAGGTCTAAAATTTTCTGTCTCTTTCAGGAGGAGGGTATCTTGAATTAGAACCATCTCTCTGAAGTGTTTACACTGTGGACAGCTTGACTACTGTAGGATAAGTTTACAGGAGAACTGTGATCATGTTGTGTCATTCCATAAATAAAGCATAGCTATTTATTTATTTCAAGCCCCGTAGGGTTGGAAGGGACCCTGAGGATCATCCAGTCCAACCCCCTGCAATGCAGGAAACCTGCCCACAGTCATCCCTGGATGGGCTTGAACCTGGTTAACAGCCAGATGCACCCATCCATTGTGCCACTGTTACTATATATGTATTTCCATGCCATGTAGTTGTCAGAATGATTGCCTTAAGAAAAAAAAAGTGGCAAAACTTGGGGTGTTGTTGTTGTTTTCTCAATGCAGCAAAGCAACTTCTAGTTGTGGTGCTGCAATACTTTACTCACCTGCATCTAGAGGATGTATTAGATGGGTGCGGGGGGTAGAAGATGAAGCCTGGTGTGTTTTACAGCCCAATCATTCACTGCTTTAAAACGAGGACACCAAGATAAATTATTAATTAGGGGGAGAGCAGAGACAAAGGCTTGGATGCAGTCCCAGAGATTAAAACTAATCACACGATCTGGAAGCAACTTCGGTTCAGCACATTACTCAGGTGTGCTGACCTTCTGCATCACGGCCCTGGTATTCCTGGGAGAGCAATGTCATTTAAAAAGCAATAAGATGGGTTCCTGTGACCCCTTCCTTGATTATGGAGACAGGGGCTAGTTACTGAGGTTATGCCAACTTGCTTTTGAAAACAAATGGCAAACACTCATCAAGGCTGAGTGCTCGACTCTCGGCGCTTCCACAGAATTCTAATAACAAGCACCCTTTCTCACTGATAAGGCACTTGAGAGAAGCCTTGATGACCACCTCATGCAGTTTCCTTTTAAGCATTTCTAAATAGCTACCAGCACCTGTTCATTGTTACGATTCACAAAGGTCACGCACCGAACTATCCTCACAGCTATATACAGCACGTGGGGTCGTATCCAGCTAAACAGTTCAATTAGTGCAAGTTCTCAATCCTCTCCTTTCCCTGTGCAATCCCTAAATCTCGCCCACAACAGATTTAGGGGCCATGCTGAGAGAGAAAACGGCAGGGAAGTTCCACTGCACAGCCCAAAATTGTTATGCTAGCAGAACTGTGTAGTTGGAACAACACATGGGCTATATTTGGCCAATTGTCTCACTCCATTTGTCACTTGTAATATAACCTGCTCTATTTGTACTGAAGAGCATGAGGAAGCCAAGTGGAGCCTGCTAATGGTTTGAGGTTGATTGCAAGGTTATTAGTTTGAGAGTTTTTTGTGCCAAAAGCAGTTCTCTGATATTGCGGCACTCAATAAATTTGCAAAAAATAAAATAAAAAATATCACTTAAATATGAGCCCAAAATCAAACTAAAGGTCAGCTCACATGGCATTGTTTTAGCATTGCCCTTCTGCTCTTTGAAGCTATCCTAAGCTGTGTATTCCAAGGAGAATTGTTATGCTTCCATTTTGTGCTCCCTCATTAGCACCTTGGCTGAAAAGGTTCCATATTTTCCAAAATGGTTGGCTGGCAAAGATCTCGCAAACCAAGCCCTAAATGCAGTTGAAAGCCTCCTGCCAAAATCTTCTGCTAAAATGGACAAGGAAGTGCTTTCGCCTTCTGTCCATTGCCATAGCACTTCCCTAAATTGTTAATTTTAAGTCTTTCTTATGTTCCTGATCTAATCAAAGCAACGCCGTCACCTGTTGATTAGCCATGAAGAACACTGAGGTTATTTTGGAAGAAACAATCATTTTGAACTCCACCTGAAGCCTAGACCAACTGTTTTGGGGCCCTTTCCAGTCCTACTAGTAACAGCACTGAAACCACTGTAATATGTGTTTCTTCGCTGCCACCAGACTAGTAAAATGAAGCAGTCATCAGCAGTATCCCATTGTAACCCACATCCTGACATGCTAAGAGTTGTGTCCTTATGCAGTTTCTGAAATCAAATTATATAAAAGCAATTGGTGGAAGAAAGATATGTACCCTGCTTGTGAGCTTCCTGTAGGCATCTGGTTGTCTGTTGTGCAAAATGGAATTCTGGACTAGATAGACTTCTGGTGCGATCCAGCGGGACTCTTCTCATGTTCAATGAAATGAAAATGAAGTATGCGTTTAATTCCAGCTGAATTCAATGACAATTTAATGTGTGATAATGTGCAATGGTAATTCATATTCTTTGGTGGTTAAATGAAAGAAGGGTCTATTTTAACTCGTGGGATCCACTGAGGCCATGACAAAGAAAGTTGTGTTTCATAGTTAACATTCTTTCTTCTGCTGCTAGCCTCTGCTCCTGACTTCTCTAAAAGCCCGATGAAGAAGCTGATTCAGCTTTTAATTGGCAGCACAGCTCATTTTGACTGCAAGCCGAAATCTTCCCCTAAAGCGACGACTACTTGGAAAAAGGGAGGTGAGCTGCTCCAAGAAAATGAAAGGTATTATGTGAATCATGAGTGCTTCAATACTACAATTTAAACTATTATTTTAGTCCCTATTCTGAATAATAAAATAATAATATGCACTAATCTAAACTAGGTAACAAACATGCAAACACAGCTTTTGTAAAAGTAATTGAGTTTCTCTTTTTCCCCTTTTTCGATTCACCAGAGTAACATTCAAGGCCACTGAAACAAAATCCTGTCTCCCCAGTCCCCCAGTAGATACACTGCGCATACATTTGGTCTTTTTCTGGTTATATGGTTAAGAACGGTAGCTACAGAAGTGTTGCAGAACTGTTGCAACACTTCAGAGAGTGATTTCTTGTGACGTGGTCTTTCATACACAACAGCCTGCCTTGCAAAATGTATGAGATAGGGTGTGTGTGTGTGTGTGTGTGTGTGTGTGTGTGTTGTAATGTAATATATAAACACAACACACAAATGTACATAGATTTGATGCCACAATTTCCTACCTAGTGACCTCCTCTCTTCAAAGTCAGCTGAAAATGTCCTTCATCTGAGAAGCCTTTGTTTTAATTCCCTAGGTGTCATGCTCAAGTGAAACAAGATCAAGGAATTTTAAAAGATAGGAACGGAAGATACCAGGGTTACAAAAAAAGGTACAAAAGCCTTAATAGTTAAATAACCTCTGCTTATAACACAAAGGCTGGAGGTGGAATCCTACACACTCTACAAGGGAAGAAGTCTGACTGATTTTTTCTCTTGAGTAAACATACTTTTGTGAGTTTGCAGTGGGGGTTAGGCTGTATACCTGACCAGTAAAGTGATATTGAAGTATGTTCCTACGCAGACAAAAAAAAAAAAAAAACTTTATGCCCCTTGACGCTTATACAGTGGTACCTCAGGTTACATACGCTTCAGGTTACATACTCCGCTAACCCAGAAATAACACTTCAGGTTAAGAACTTTGCTTTAGGATGAGAACAGAAATCGTGCTCTGGCGGCACAGCGGCAGCAGGAGGTCCCATGAGCTAAAGTGGTGCTTCAGGTTAAGAACAGTTTCAGGTTAAGAACAGACCTCCGGAACAAATTAAGTTCTTAACATGAGGTACCACTGTAATCTAAATTCAGTTGGTCATGAGCAGGAGAAAGAATAGTGGAAAGTAAGGAATAGGAAAGGCAGGGAATGGATGTGAGCAAATGCAGAACATGTACCTGGGCTTTGTTTCACTTGAGCATGAGACCTAGGGAATTAAAACAAAGGTTTCTCAGGTGAAGGACATTTTCAGCTGAATTTGAAGAAAGGGGGTCACTAGGTAGGAAATTGTGGTTTCAAATGAGGTTTAACAACTTAACAGCATTGCTCCAGGAAGCCTTGCCAGGTTGGAATTTTATCAGCAAAGAGCACATGGGTGGTTGTTGCAATGTTCGAACCAAAAATGAAGAGTCCTCAGCTGCCTCATTCAGTTCCTAAGGCAAGTACACAAATCTTGCCCCCTTCCTCCTTTTTTTAAACATTCCCCCAAATATGGGGAAATACTTCCATGGGAAGAGTTCTTTTTAAAAACAAAAACACACAACTCAGCGTGGTTCAGCACAGCACTAGGCCAGCAAATGCACGATGCCTTGTTCTAGTTGGGAATGCAGCTTCTAATGCAAATAAGGATGCACATCCCATTGAAGTGATCAGTTCAGTGCTGACCAACACTACGTTTCCATCTATCTTGTGCAAGACTTGATGCATTTAGATACCTTTAAAAAAAAAACCTCAACTAAATTGGATAGATCTGAACATGAGAAAAGTTAGGGATAACTGTCAACAGCACTAGAACAACAATATCAATACTGAAAATGCAACATCGTGAATATCTATATATCCAAAAATACTAAATTGTGTCACCGAGATACTGCCTAGGTGACAGAATATAACTGGCCTGAATTTTGTAAAGTGTTGTTCCTTGAACTGTGTGTGAGAGGGAGAGAGTGCACAGCTGATTGTGGAAATTAGAGGGGGGGGGATACAGTAGAAGCTATATGTTGAGAAAAAGGCGTCGTGCTCAGGAGTACTGCAGGCGTAATATCATTTCATACAAACTCACGCCCTTTTCCAGCAGTTGGGAGTTTTAGCACATATTGGCCTTTAGCACAAAACTGATGAGACATTGTCATTGTCTCTGGAGATTTGATTTGTGCCATAGTTTCATCGTAAGCAATATTTGAAAAGTGAAGCATGCACATAGAAGTGAGAATACATTGTAGATATTCGTGTTAAGAAATGACTGGTGCTTCACAATGGGTCGCCTCCTGTTGTTTTCTAAATAAAATGCATTGTGAAGAAGTTGCAATGCCATCGCAAATCAGCAGACGATACAAATTATTCTGGAGAGTCAAAGTGGTGCCAAGGGAGCTAATAAAGCCAGGCAGCCTAGCAGCACCTTGACAGTTCAGAATCAATGCTGACAAATGCAAGGAAATGTGTGTTGGAAGGGAAAAATTGAACTACTCATGTACAGGACTAGGTTGTAATAAATTAACCTGTAACTGCTTAGACTGGAGCATCACTTGTGGAGAGTTCAATGGAGATATGTGCTCATTGTGCAGCAGCAGCAGCAGTCAAAACAAAGTGAACTGAGAAATGAAGAATGAGATAGAAAATAATAGTGGAAATCTTGTTCTGTTGTTACATAAATTGATTTTAATGCCCTTAGACCTTGAATGCTGCACACTGTCCCGATCATCCTAGCTCAGTGATATAAAGAGACTAAGGGATGGCAGGTGAAGATTCAAAAAAAAATTGCAAAGGCATCCCTATGAACTGTGAGTAAGAAGAACTCAAGACTGATTTAGTTTGAGGAAGACTAATTGTATGGGAATCCCTAGGTACAGAGGGGGGGGGAGCATTATCAGATGCTCAATATTTACCTTACTATAGGTTCCATTACTAAGAAAAAAGGAAAAGTAGTGCATTTAAGGCAGCAAGAATAAGGAGCTTTTGTTGACATATTACCATTAGCATATAGTAGAGTTGAACCAACATAGTGGAGCGACTAGAGTGTTCTGTTTGGAACCAAACTGACATGTTCATTGTTATCCAGAAGTGTTTCATTGGGAACGTTGAAGGGAAGATGGGACATAACAATTTTTCTAAATATGCCAGATTACTAAAAGGATTGAGATAAGGTTTTTTTTTGGGGGGGGGGGGAGAGAATCCAATATAAATAAATTGTCAGTTGTGGTACTATGCACTATGAATGGAGAGTATGAGTAATGATTTTGAAAGAAACCATAAGAGTTATTTCAGCCAATTAAGGTAATTTTTCATGAAAAGATTCGCACAGCATCAGCATTTATAGTTGCAAGTTAGGTTATTTGTTTCGAGTAGAGTTATCTGTGCAGAAAACTACCGATTATTCTTACCTTCCCTTATTCTCTTTGACAAGCGTTGACATGTCCTTCATTAGGACCTTCATTATGACTAGCACCCAAATGGTTTTACTCTGGAAAGACAAAAGTAATAAGGAAATACAGAAGTAATATTGTTTACTGCATCCATTTCTTTTGTCTTTGGTACGAGTATCCAAGTGTAAGGAAAACGGTTTAGAACTATCAATTATTTTTATTTATTTGTTTTATCTCAGAAATTTCTATGCTGACTTGCCTTTTGCAGTGCACCAGGAAAGAGATATTCATAAAACACTTCATTGGAATCCTTCCCTAGCCATTATGGTAATACATTGTTGTGCTTTTGTTTTTTTTAAATTTCCTATTTTCTGTAGAGAGAGCAATTTAGACCAGGGACTGAAAGATGAAACACAGCTTTTATAAAGCCATCTACAAATTTCTATGACCATAGTCCTGATACTATATTTGGTATTCTAGGAAGAATTTGTAATACTCTGATCATAAGGAAACCTACCTGTGATTAATTGCTACGTAGGACTTCTTATCCATGAGCTATCCAACTAAGTCATCACATGAGCAGAACAAATTTTGCTACTGTAACAGTATTCAACCCTTCTCTGCAAGTCCCTGCACCACTCCCAGGGCAGATTTTGGCAGGTGTGGGCTGGAAGCTGGGGTGGAACAAATATTGCTACTTGTTGTTCAAGTAAAAGTGAAATTACTTAGATACAGCCTGGGAGCTTCATCAGCAGCACAATCCTCTACATGTTTACTCAGAAGTAATCCCTATAGAGTTCAATTGGACTTGCATGCTGGTAAGCAAACTGCAGCTTATGTTCCACTGGCAGTGTCCAATTCAATTGCATCTATCAAGAAATGAGCAAGAAGGTAACATATGCAGAAGCTATTCAGCAAGTTGAAAGCCACTGAATTGACCCTTTTCCAGAGATATATCTGCTTTTAACATTCCATTGTCAAAACACAGTTATTTTTTATAAAGTGTTGTTTGTCTAGCCGTATGCCCCTGCTTAAGCTTGCATCATTGCTTTGGTTAGGAAAGGAGCCCAGAGGGAAGTTGTTTCTTAAAAATACAGCAGCTGAATTTCTGACCTAAATCTTGCAGTGGCTTATGAAATGAATGTATTAGATTAACCCAGGATTAGCTACTTAATTAAAAGTGAAGTGTGTTCAAAGCAGAGTAAAACTGTGTACATTTTGATGGAAGTACTCTAATTCTTTCGCTTCTTTGAAGTGGATGTTCTGAAGGGCTGTGTAAACACCCTTGGTTTGGGTGATGGACTGATCTCCCATCCCAGCAGGAAGGCTCCCTAGCTCTGCCCTAACTTTACATTTCTTCACAGAATGCAGGAAAACAGTACTTGCACTTCTATCAGCTTCTTGCTTTAACTACACACAAGACTGCTTCCTTGGTGGAAGATGAGGTGGAGATGAGATCAGCTTTTTCAAGTGATATTTTGAGCTTCTACTAACATATAGCTATGCTGAAAGTTGCTTCGAGGGAGCTAATTCATAGGCAAAGCACTATTAAAATCTGTAGAGCACATAATCCCTGGCCCTTGCTCTGCCTTGTACTCTCTTCATACAGTATTATACTGACCTTTGGGTCGATGTACTGAAGAAGGTGGAGTGGGGGTTCCAGTTTCAGGCATGCTTGGAGGAAACTTGATTACTTGGATCCATTCCAGTCTGGCTTCATGGCACTGAAACTGCCTTGGTTGCCCTTTGTTGTTGTTCAGTCGTTCAGTCGTGTCCGACTCTTCGTGACCCCATGGACCAGAGCACGCCAGGCACGCCTATCCTTCACTGCCTCTCACAATTTGGCCAAACTCATGTTAGTAGTTTCGAGAACACTGTCCAACCATCTCATCCTCTGTCGTCCCTAGTTGCCCTAGTTGACAACATTTATTGGGAGAGAGATGGGGAGAGTGCTTTCTGCTTATTCTCCTCAGTGTCTTGGCAGCTTTTCATACTGTAGACCATGGTATCCTTCTGGAGTGTCTCAGGAAGGCGGGAGGTGCTAAATAGCATGGAGGACAAGATGGAACCTTGTGGGACACAATAGGACAAGTCATATAATGCCAAAGATTAGCCTTCCATAACTACTTTCTTGAAATAACCTTGGAGGTAGTACTGGAACCATTGAAGAAGTGCCCCCATCTCTAGGAAACCTCTGAAAGCTGTTGCCAGGAGTGAAGTGCCATCAGTATGCAGATAACATCCAGTCACATTTCTCTGTACCATCTGAATTAGGGGAGTCTGTTAAGGTGAAAGCATCATGTGGCTCATTCTTAGACTGGAGAGAGACGGAGTGAGAAAAATGGGAGGTGCTTCCTCTCTTTTTTGAGTGAGTCATTCAAACCTGCCTCATAATACAGTCCTCTTGTGCTATTCAGTATCTCCATATGAACTGAGCTACAGTCTCAAAACTATGACAAACTTGAAATCAATACATACAAAAAGAATGTTGCGGGTTTTCTGTTCCAGCGGTGGTTTGCCAGGGTCACATCAAATGCTGCTACAGAGGATTTGCCCCAGTCTTCAAGATGGGATACTTAGGGAGCATGAAAGGCTGCTATGGGAAAGAGCAGTTTAAAAAGACTTGGTCTACATGCATAGTCCTTTGGAACCTGGCCTCTGGAAACCGTGTGTTTTACAACAGAAACTGGTTGCGCAAGAGAGCCATTCTGCTTCCCTTCTCCACTCCTGCCACATACACAAAAATGTAAAACATCCTATGGCTTTGTAAAAGTAATATGATGATGAAGAGGAAGAAGAAGAAGAAGAATCTACTAACAGCTGTCAGAGGCAGCATGCCTCAAAATACCAAATACTTAGAATTTAAATCAGGACACATTTGTTCCCTTCATGTCTTATTTGTGAGCTTCTACTATTGTAGCAGAAATAGTGACTTGGTAGACCTTTGTTCTTTTGCAGTGAACCTCTCCTTATGCTCTTATGGAACCATTCACTCTGCTCTGCTTTTACTTTTGTTGCTTTAGGTAACATAGCTAGAAATAGAATGCTGTGCTAAAGGGACCTCTGGTTTGATGAACCAAGTCCCTTGGGTTCTTATACACATAATAGTTCTGACCTATAATTCCACAGTGCCAGAGCAGTGGATTTTGACAGTATAGATTATCGTGTTGATATATAATATAATGCCTTGCCTTGGTTTCTAGACCTTGTATACTTACAGATAATCCTCCCCCCCCCCAGGTAAAATGCTGTGAAAACAGATGCATATACTTTTTATCATGTTGCAAAACCATTCTATCTCTATTACACACAGAGAGAAGTTGCTGTTTTACTGGCAGTTTTAGGAACATATATAACCATATTCAATAACTGTCCCACAAGATTCTATTTATAGTCCATTATTACTTTTCAGGCACCTAATAACAAGATGAAATTCCTATTAAGGTAGTCTGCATTCTGTTTAATTCTAGTATGCAAAGCAAGATTTCTACTGAAATATTTTCCTCTGGCGTCTGTGAAATAGTTCAAAAAAATAGGGTGATAGCAAAAAAAAGCCAATTACTTTTGAGCATCAGTATGTTACTCTTTGATTTCTTATACAGTCATACCTTAGTTGTTGAACACCTTGGTACTTGTATGTTTCGGCTCCTGAACAATTGAAACCTGGAAGTGAGTGTTCCGGTTTTCTAACGTGTTGGGTTTTGTTGTTGTTTTTTTGTTGTTGTTTTTTGGAAGCCGAACAACCGATGTGGCTTCCGCTACTTCCAATTGGTTGCAGGAGCTTCCTGCAGCCAATCAGAAGCCGTCCTTTGGTTTCCGAACATTTTGGAAGTGAAATGGACTTCCAGAACAGATTCCATTTGACTTCCAAGGTACAACTGTATTATAAAAGTCATTTCTGCTGTCTTCTGAGTTGGTTTCATCTAGCTTCCCAAATGTTCTTACATACCAAACAGATATAAACAGTTATTTATGGTGCCTCATTGACATCCCAGTTAAACTGGAACAATTTGGGTATCTGAAGGTATCTGAAGGTATCTGAAGAAGTGTGCGTGCACACGAGGGCTCATGCCAGGAACAAACTCAGTTGGTCTCTAAGGTGCTACTAGAAAGAATTTTCGATTTTGTTGGAACAATTTGATTAAACATGTTTTGTTTTGTGCCATTGCAGCTAACATGACAGCATATGTTCAAATCCATAAACTTTACCATAAATCAAGAATCTTTATGAATCATTGGTATTTTGATCCCATATTTATTTCAGCTGTCCTGCTATAATTATTTAGGAAGGTTCATATTGAAAATCTGTTCCTTCTGAAAGAAAGGGAGAAAGATTTCCGATTATATATGTTTGCTGATGTGCCTGTATACTTGATAAGCATGTTATTACGGGGGAGGAGAGGCCTTTTGATCCTGGTAGTTAGTGAGGCCGCATTTCAACTTTCTGCAAATGTTAAACATTTATTACAGTTTCATCAGTGTTTGTACCCTCTTCAAAGTCTACCAACAGTCCACTTATAGCTGCTGAAAATTGAAATCTAATATCTGAAAGAATAGGCAGAGCTCTTTAGGTACTAGACAGAATTTTAGTAGAGTATTGATAAAGAGAGAACCGTACAGTAATCCATGTCTTTCAGTTATAAGTGAAGCATAAAAACTAGGCCATTTCCAGTCATTTTTAAATAAGTGCCAAATTAGACTGTGGGTTATTTTCTCTCTAAGTCATCAAACATTTACAATTGGACTGGCTTCTCTTTCAAGCAGGAAGGGTTGTTGATAGCAGATATGTCAATGTCTTTTTTGTAAAGCAGCTTAGATAGCTGGTTTGTGGGGGGTTTCTTTGCTAATAAAGGGCTTTTTTAAGAATACATTCTTTCTGCCATTGATTTGCTTTGTGTATATCAAAAAGGGTGATTCTTAAATATAGGCAGTTTAAACATACATTATCAACTCAGACACATGTTTGACTTCCAAGTACCTCAAAGTACTCTACATTGTTTATTTTAATTAAACAATAGGCATTGTTGTAATATGCCAGGTCTTTTTTCTTTGCCAACTCAGTGCTGCTGTAAACATTGTTTTGCATTGATGTGGCAAAGCCGATAGATGTGAACCACTAGAATCCTCTAAAAATGGAATTTGAGACTGTATAGTACCAACCCAACCACATACTGCTATAATCTGTGGTGCTTATGAAATGCATCAGTCATTTTTCAGTTCCATTCATAAGCTGCTTTCAGAGGTGCCCTTGAGAGCAAAGACAAATTTTGTAGCACAGATTTAATACACAGATAGCTAACTAGCAGCATGAGAGGTAGATCTAGTCCCAAGGTAAGTTTACCTGGTTTTGCCAAATTTTAATCAATTCATCTGGAAGGAAAAGAAGAATACTTAATATAAATTTGTGGTGGAGTTCAAAGTAGCACTAAGGAGACCACTCCATCATTGCAAATGTTTCCACTTGCCATACAATCTCCCGCTCTTCCACCACTTATTTTCCTGGGCATTCTCACAACCCCCTAGACCTGTGCAGGGGGAGAAGAGTGGGGAAGCCCTTTTGCACTAGTGGGACTCATACTGGTTCCAGCTTTAGTTGAATCTGTGCATTAGTCTGGAAAGTGTAATACAGTGGTACCTCCGTTTTCAAACGTAATCCGTTCCGGAAGACCGTTCAATTTCTGAAACATTCAAAAAACAAAAACTCAATATGGAAGCCTCAACACAGAAAACTCAATACGGAAGCCGCGCTTCATGGTCAACTTCTGAGGCGAGTTCAAAAACTGCATTCAAAAAGCAAAATGTTCATCAACGGAGACATTCATAAACCGAGGTACCGCTGTATATAGTGCTTTTAATGGTTTTTTTTTATAAAATAAATCTTTATTGAAATTTGTAACATTCATACATTAAAAACAATGCACAACAAAACAAACATCACACACACACATAACCATAATACATCGAAAAGAAATTTGAACAAAACAAATCATACATATTCATTCATTGAATCATGCTATCTATTAATAAAATATCTAAATTCACTACTTAAATAAATAAATCATAACTGATCCAAGTTAATCATAAATCATAAATCATAATACCTAGTTGTAAACTTGATTTAGGCTTCCGCCTGCCCTCCTCCCGGGTTGCTTAATTTACTCATTTTTTTCCAATCATTTAACCAAAATTCATGTGAATTTATCGACTTTTTGTCTTTCCTTCCCTTTTTTACCAATACAGAATGTTAGAAATGGATCCAAGTTTTTATATTCGGGCACTGGTTTTTCATATATGTCCCAAATTTCTCCCATCTTTGATTAAACTTTTGATTACTACCACCTCTTATCACTTCTGTTAATTTTGCCAAATCCAGGAAGCTAAATAATTTTTCTTGCCATTCCTGTATACTAGGTACTTCTTGTGTCTTCCAGTAAGATGCAATCAAGATTCTTGCAGCCGCTACTGCATACAGAAACAAATCTCCATCTTCTTTTAATGGTTTTATCCCATTCACTCCCCACTACTGTGGCCTCCTCCACTACCACTTCATCCATTAGTCTAGCATTCTGTTCCCAAACTGGGCAACCAGATGCCTATGGGAAGCTCAAAAGCAGGATGTGAGTTTAACAGCCCCCTCCCTACATGTGATTTCCAGCAACTGGTATTTAGAGGCATAGGGCCTCAAACACTGGAGGGGGAACACAGCTAGAGGAGGCAGTAGTAGTCCAGTGAAGAAGCCAGCAAAGACTCTGAACCAGTCTTTGCTTGTTGTGAAGGCACTCTTGCAGCATGCAGCATGGATGATAAAATAGGATGGGGGAGAGCTCTGCACTCTGCCATGATGTCCTTAGAGGAACAGCAAGATATAAATGTTAGAAATAATAAATCCAAAACCCCTTAAGCTCCCTTTATTATTCTGGAGCTCTTTTCAAGAACTTTCTGTTCCACCACTGGGTAAACACTGTAAAGCAGAGATGGAAATGAGCTGAGGAAGTATTATTTCATGCCATTGCTCTTCTATAAGCAACTCCCAGCTTGAACTCATCCATACTAAAGGGTTACATAATTATTATTTTCTCAGAGGAGTGGTTAATTTTAACGTTTTTGTGTTGCTGCAAGATAGAGCTAAAAGGACTGAATTTAAACTTATTTTTGAAGTCATATATTTTCGGCTTGCATTACCATTTCATTCACCTTTTTGAGGATTGTGAATTAATCATACACCTTACACATAACATTTTCCCTTCTTGAATATATGTATCTGACTGCTGCTTGTAAAGTATTCTGCAGTTAACAAGACAAAGGGGCCCAGTGCTCCCTGTTCAGTGCCGCACAGTTGCTTTGTCCAATGCACTTATATATCCAGGTATTGTGTGCTATGATTATTCCAAACTGGAATATGCCATAAATTGCAGGCTTTAATTTCCCTTCATTTCCTCCCTTGATTTCTCTGATGCCTCTTCCTCCCTTGACAGTCTTACCTTCTTCCAAAAAATAAAAATAAAAATCCTTCTCCTCTGTAGCTTTATAGTAATATCTATTACCAACTCATAGCCACTGTGTGCAAAGCCTTTTCCCCTCCTGTGTGGAACAATTCTGTGATAGTGGTCCTTTCTGACTTTGTAAAGCAGCCCAGTGTATCCCAGAAGTTGATGGACTCAACTCCCATTAGCCCAGCCAGCATGTTCAATGGTCAGGAATAAGAACAGGCATCCCCAAACTCAGCCCTTCAGCTGTTTTGGGACTACAACTCCTATCATGCCTAGCTGACAGGACCAATGGTCAGGTATGATGGGAATTGTAGTCCCAAAACAGCTGGAGGGCCGAGTTTGGGGGTGCCTGAATAAGCCTTGCTGGTCCTTGTCATCCAGCACTCTGTTCTCACTGTGGTTAAGTAGACGCCAGTGAGAAGCCCAGTAGCAGGACCTGAGTATAAGTGTGCTCTCCCTTGGAAAGGATGATGTGTGTTGTTGTTCAACAAGATCTGGAGGGCGCTAGAAGGCTGTTCTAAAGAACACTAATCCAGGAGTTTATTTAGTTTGCTCATGAAGCTCTACTCACTAGTACAGTTGAGAATACATCATCTGAAGTTCCTATAATCCAGACCAGCCTTTCTCAACCTTAGGTCCCCAGGTGTTCTTGAACTTCAGCTCTCACCATCCCTGACCCCTGGCCATTCCACTACAATAGGAGTTGTAGTGCGTGCTGAGAAAGGCTGACCTGGACTGCTCCTCTCTTTATAACTTTTTCAATGGTTAGAGAATTTTACAGGTTTTTGGTTTCTGTTTTGCTGTGTTTTCACTTCACATAGGCACAGCATCTCCAAGGCATGTAAATGTAGGGTTGATGAAGCTGCCACATAATGTTCTTACTCTGTAGCCAGAGGAGGTTGGAATAGAATCTATTATTTCACTGTCTCTTAAGAACATTAGGGAGCTGTGTGTGTGTGTGTTGCAATTAAAGCATTTAAAGAATACACATATTTCTCTTTGCAAAGCTACACTCTTTCCCCCCCCCACCTCTCTTATTTTTAGACTATCGCTATTAAAAGATGGAGGCCTCCGAATAGCTAATGTGAGTAAATCAGATGCTGGAAGTTATACTTGCCTGGCAGAGAACCAGTTTGGAAAAGCTAGTAGTTCAACTAGCTTATTAGTTACAGGTAATTAGATAGCTAATTGTCTATCAGTAGCAAATTGTATGAACTGAGAAATTTGTGAAACAAGACATTCCAGTTTTGAATTGTCAGTTTACTTTCAATTAGTACTGCATGCACAATTCATGTGAAATATGTAATCAGTACTCTTGCTAAGCTCGTAGGAAAATGGTTTTATATATTAGACTGTTTATATTGAATGCTCTATATTTCAGAGTTTTTTATATGGTGATGTTTCAGCTTTTTCTATGAAACTTTCTATAGTCTCCATGGATAGCCATATGAAATCTCTGTTGCCTTAATCTTAGTCTTCACTTGACCATGCATTTGCGGAGAGGGAACAGGTTTACAGTTTTGAAATGGAACTAATTTTTACTTTAAAAATATATATGACAATTACATTGCCAAAAAAGCAGGAAAATGGGGTTTGTGTCAAGGACAGTACTGGAGATTTGAAATGCTTTTTTCATAATACATAAAAAGTGCATTCCATATCCTCTGGTTGTCATTCTGCTCAATCCTCTCTTAGGTTTTTATTTCTGCAGTATGTTTATGCCTATATTTTTTCACAGTGCATTCTTGTTTCAAAGGCAGATTTTGCACAGTTTCCGGTTTCATCAGATTTCCCCTCTACTTTTGAGATGTCTTCTAACATTCCTGAAAGATGCTTGATTGGAGCTTGGAAAATCTTTGAGGCGGGGAAACTGCACTTAAGTCTTTGACTCAGTTTTGTGTGTGTGTTGTATACAAAATTATACTTAAAAAAACCAACTATGCAGGTAAGTAGAACAGTAATTCATACAGCTGAAACTGACTCTTCCTGTTCTCCACAGAACCAACTCGGATAACTCTGGCACCTTCAAACATGGATGTTTCAGTAGGGGAAAGTGTTATCTTGCCCTGTCAAGTTCAGCATGATCCACTGCTGGACATTAGTTTTACCTGGTATTTTAACAGCGCATTGACTGACTTCAGAAAAGACGCATCTCATTTTGAGAGAGTAGGTGGGGTAAGTTGTAAAGTATTTATTTAACTTCTGGTTGTTATCTTTAACTATATAACTATAATGGTCATCTGGAAAGGGCAAAAAATGATTTTACTAAACTTAGTACATTTGTAGCTTTATAATGACAAAAACAATACATAACCATTAAACTGCTACCGATAGTGTGGGGTTTGCTGCATATTATTAATGGATTAGACGGTAGAGGAATTTCTGCAAAATAAATCTCACCTTTTTATTAGTTGTAGAAATGTACTTACAATTGGATTGAATTTACATATTCTCTTTTGCAATAGTCCATCCATTTTGCCAGGATATTATTTTGCTCCACTCATTTCTGTACCCTTTTTTGGGTTTGAACATAACACCTGCTGTCCCTGGAAGATATAGCTGCTCCTGTTATGTCTAGGATGACTCCCACCATATAAACCTTCCTGTAGTTTATGATCTGCTTTGGCAGCTCTGCCACAAAGGTCCGGTTTTCATGTCACAGGAAGCCAGAGTATGGCTTGTCATGACTTCCTGAATGTACTGGCTCCTTAATAGTTGCTCACACCCACTATGTTCCTCTCCAGGTTTTTAGATTAGCACAGGACCGCAACTAAGGGGTCATAGTTAAGCTCTCTTATTAATCACAACCTATAACCTTGTGACAATCCCTGGCTACAAATCATGTTTGAGGAAGAGGGACCTTAAACCACAATCCCTGGTTAAGATGGCACAATAAGCCAAACTTTAGCTCAAGTGGCCTAAAAATGCCTGAGAAGGAGCAATCTCCTCCTTGGGAACCAGCACATTTGTGCCAAGCCATAGCTTAGCGTGACAAGCAAATGCAGCCAAAGTGGGGCTAATTGCAGAGAACATTGGGCAGGGACTTTGCCAGTGATGTGGAACTCGCTTCCTAGGAAGGTTAGAGTGGCTTCTTCTTTAGTTTTAGGCATGCTATTAAAACTTACTTGTTCTTCGTAGCTTTTAATTCTGCCCTTTCTCTTTAAATGTGCTTTTTTCTGGTTCCTAATCTGTTTATCATAATATTGCTTTAAATTACAGTTTTTGAATTGTGTGTTGCTTGGCTGGTGTGCTTTTGGATCAAAATGCAAATTCATAAATAATTCTATGACTAAATAAGAGAGTCCAAGTACCCATGGAATTGTGGGCTATATTCCCCTATAAAGTTTAAGGCTAAATTGGACCTGACATGAATCACATGATTGTGCCCCCCCCCTTTTACTAAACATTATGCTTTTTTTCCTTTTTCCTTTTTTCTTTTCTCCTGCTTTTCTTTTGCTACATTCAGCTGGGGGACAATCCAAATTGGGGCAGTGGGAAAAGGAGCAGGGAGCTTTTAACTTTCTGGCCACACTCTTACAACTTATTTGCAGAAACAAAAACAAAACAAAACATGGACTCGTTGGCAGGTTTTAAATAAATATTTACAAATTTATTTACAGAGAACGAGAAATATAACAGGTGATAACATACTATTATGTACAAACAGCAGAACGTAGCATTTGATGTAATAAACCAGAAGTTGGGGGAAGTCACAGGGAGGGGGGAAATTGGAAAATGAAAGTTAAGTAATAATATTGGATATTTGTTATCAAAAAGAAAATCAATAAAAAAAATTAAAAATAAACTTTCTGGCCACACTGTGGCACCAACGATAGCCTCGCTCCCAGGTAAAACAGCAGTCAAGAATGAACTCTCTCTTGTTATAATGAAACTATCATTTTTCCTTTTTTTTCAAATGAAAAAGACTAAAATTATAATGAAGTTATATGTAATTATAAGACTGGATTGTGATAAAAATGCAATGTTGGTACTATACAGCTTTATTCCGCTAATTGCTAATGGCAGGGATCCAAAGCACGGCATGTAGTGTTCCACATATGTGCGTGGGCCAACTTTTTTCACTTCCAGTCTGCCAGCAGTCAATTCCCTCCCACCTCTTTTAAAACAAACAAACAAACAAAGCAGAGGTTTTTGAAACCACTCCAGCACAGCACCTCTTGAGGCCTTGAAGAACGGGGGGGGGGGGGGGGGGCAGGGAAATCACATTACCATCATACCTAACTTAGACCATTTCAAACAAAACCTGGCCTCTTTTCAGGTAGCCAGGTGTACTACCCCAGTGTTAAGCATTATTTTATTCAGCTTTTATTTTAAAGGGTGACGTCTTAACGATTAGCTGACAGGGGCTGAGACAGAGAGTGTTATTTCAGAATGAGACACAGCTTATTGTCTCCTGCCCAGTTAAACTTCTCACCCTGGTTTCTAGCACCGAAGATGCAGCACTCATCTTCTGCAACTATAGTACTGCAGGTCTTTTCAAGCCTAAAGAACAAGTCTTGGGATCAGCTTGTGTGACCGCATCCTATTACACTAGGCTTTCAGTTCTAGCCAGCGCTGCCTCCTTGACTTTTAGAACTGCATTGCTTGAGAGCAGGGTATATTTTCAGAGCACGTATGCCATGAAGCCATTGAGGAAAAGAGGGCTGGAATTTCAAAGAGAGAGAAGCTGCTGAGAGGCTTGGACGCTTAGACATAAAGACAGATCAAGTGATCGCTGCTTGGCATGTGGCAGAAACTTGGCAAGTTGAAAGTGTTATCCCAGCTTCTAAGCTCCACTGTCTTTCAACTTCCACACCACCTCTGAAATAGAGATAAAGGAAAGTGAATGGGTTGAACTATGGGCCACAGGGTCCAACAAACCCTGCGCAAGGACTTTCACTTGTGCAACAGGGCTTTGCTCACACACGCACCCTCTGAAATTGACTCTTGGGGAGTCAAGCAAACTCCAAGAACAGGGGGGAAAGGGAAGGGGGATCGTTTCACCTAGCAAGCTGCAATGCTTGTGCAAGCAGAATGATTGGTAGAGGGTTATGTTGAATTCCACTCCACAGTAGACCTGGGCAATATATCAGTATATCACCCAGGACAGCTTTGATGGGCAGACCACAATGACAGATTCACTCAGCGGTATATCGCTGGTGAAACTGCTGCTGCTTCTGAGTCCCTCTTTCCTTCAGCACACTGGGCACTGGAGGAAAACAATCTGCCGGCGCTGGAGGCAGAAGGACTCAAGCGGTGGCGGTTTCACCAGCGATATACCGCTGAGTGAAACCGCCACCATAGTCTGCCCCTCATACTGGCAGCTTGTTCCTCCACTTCTTTAAACTGCTTGGCTGAGGAGCATGTCACTGCCCTTGCCTCCAACCCACCACCAGCTTGCACAAGCTAACTGCAGAGGGGGGCTCTGTTACAAGTGCTCCCGCTTCCCAGCTGAGGGAGTCCGAACCCAGCTCCTGCTTGCACGGGAGCAGAAGCTGGATCGGGTCTGCCCAGCTGGGGAGGTGCAGGCTCCACCACACTTTTCCATTGAGGGGTTCCCGGCTATGTTCCCCTCAATGGAGAAGTTTAAAGGAGCACCGCCTGGCAAGGGTGAGGCAGCCCGGCAGCTGCATCAGAGGCAGTGCAGGAGTTCTCAGATGCAGCTGCTGGGCTGCTTCCTCCTTCCCTGACCCCAGACCCTGTTCCATCTGGCTGCCTTCAGGTGGCGCAGGGGCTCTGAGCAGCCCCGCTCCCGCTCCTACTTGCATACAAGCAGGAGCGGGGTCAGGGACCTCTCAGCTGGGAAGCAGAGGCTTCACGCTCCCCAGCTGAGCAGCGCCAATCCCACTCCTGCTTGGGTGCATTGTCCCCAGCCCACCAGATGATGGGCTGAAAGCGCCTCAGGTCCCGCCGTGAGAGCTGAGGTGGTTTCTCCCAGTGCCTCGCCAGCTTGTTTCAACATTGCAGTTTATCGCCAAACTGCGTTGTTTTGCTGGTGATGCATCACGAAGTTGAAAACCTAACATCGCACAGCCCTACTCCAGAGCTTTATTCATTTAGATGTCTGCTCTGGAACATTTATAACTAGTTCAATCCAGTCCAACTTATGCACAGGTGTACTTCCTTCCCAAGGTGAGGGCTCGGTGCTGCAATCCTGTTAGCCCTCTGTTACTCTTACTCTGATTCATCCATCAAATTTCCTCATCTCTTTAAAAGGAGGGGATTAAAATTAAAAGTTTTGCCCAGATTTCTCCAGTACTGTGGGAGTGAACTACAGATGGTTTTTGATAGCGTATGCTAATTGAGGTGACACTTCTTCAGAAAAGCACAAACAAGACAGGCTAGAGAGCACATACGCATGCAGGCAGGTGTGCATAGTCCTTAAAGATTACATTTTGCCTGGTGTGTAGTAAGCTAGCAGGTAACACTGTGTCAGGAAGCCTAATATCAGCTGAAACTGGATAGGCATCACTATTAGAAATGGTTACAATATGGTTACTGGTTTTAATACCACCCAGTAACCAGGTGATTTCTGTTTCAAGGGTCAGCGTAGTGCCGGTCAGGGAAGGTGACCTTCCAGTCACTGTGACTTGTCCACAGCAACACGTATCTAATTTCACTGGCTGAAGATGTGAATGAAATCTCTCCAACTGCCAGGATTCCAAGAAACATTGACAGTTTGAGAGCATGTTGCTGCAGCATTTTTGTGGTGCTTTCATGATACCCAAGGCTGAGTTACACGAAATGCTAAGGCTTTGGTAGCGCATCCTTGGTGATACGGTGAATGATTAATATTGCAACTCAACTTTCACTCTCTTTCTTGCCAGCATGATATTGTTCGCTGTGATTAGATACAGCATTGTTTTGTCTATTCAAACTTGTCATGAGAGAGGTGCACAAGCTTGTATATATATAGTTTGACAATCCCACAGGCAAATTTATACTTAGTGCAAGATTTATTTCAGCAAATAAATTACTGCACTGGAAAGGGTAAATGTGGGTGTTTTAGCCTCAAGGGTTGCTTTACACTGTCAATTCTCACTGTTTTGTGAATTTACATGTTGTGCTCTCTGGAAGAATTTTGAGTTGCAGTTTTTTATACCAAACATCACGCTGTTTCCCATTAATTGTATATAACACTTTTTAAAGATATTCCAGCTTGTATTAAACATAGAAATAGTCAATCATTACCAGGTACTTAAGTTTTCAATTAAGCTTAGTCACTTCAAAAAACTGACTGAGAAGGCAAGGAGAATATTACATTTGGTTTAAGACATTTTCTTTTAGATAAGATGTGACTTTGTATTTTTGGAAAGCAAAGGCCACTAAAAATAATTTAATCAAAAGATTCAAGTGCTGCTGATTGAGATCATAAGGGAAACAGAAGGAAAATAAAGTATCTAAACCATATCTAGGGAACCTTTTTGAGCCTGAGGGTTGTGTTTCCTGATTGCCAGTGTTCCAAGGTCCTTATGTAAGTGGTGAGTGGGGCCAAAAAGTGGGCAAGGTGGGTGCATGAACATGCATGCATGCATGCACACCACATATGAATGCAGCACACATAGTGTGCACACACCACCCCCAAAACGCAAAATATTTCCTGCAATACAAAGAAGCACAATCATTAACATTCCTTCTTTCCAACGGTTCATAAAAAACTTTCTTACCCAACCATCCCACCACAAACAAGAAATCTCCATCCAAAAAAGACCCAATAAACCCTTTGCAACCAAGTCAGCATTTCTTTTTCTTATGAGCATGGCTTCGTGCTTAAGAAGCTCTTGGTAGGTCTTCCTGTTATCTTTTCTCTCTCTCTCTCTTTCTCTTAATGGGATTGATTTTTGGCTCTTATGCACTGCTGTTTTTGTAGCATTAGAAAATAAAATGCTTGCCTAACTCCTGTCCTCTATTTAGTTGTTATTCTTCGTTTCTTTCATTATTTATTGTTAGTGTTATAGATTGTGAACAATCAAAATAAATTACTGGTGGTTTCCTGTAGAAGCATACATGCACAGTGTGAGATGATTTTATTTGACAGAAACACACAAGTGTCTATCTGACACTGATGCATTGTTAAGGGTCATACAAAGTGTGATGTCTTGAAGTGTGAAGTCACAGTAGACATTTGTGTTTCAGGAAGATAAAGTTTTGCAAGTTTTAAAAATGAGACACACAGAGAGAGAGAGAACCACTTGTCAGCCTTCTGTCACTGGAACTGGAATTTTTAATGCTTCTAAGAGCTGCTCTCTTTTTAAGGGGATCCTCATTACAAACATCTCTGGATAGAATAATGAGTACTCAAGTTATGTGGCTTCTTGTTTTATATAAGGTCAGTTTTATATGTGTTGCGCACCTGTCTGCCCAAGTTGGGGCTGGATGCTAGTTTCAGCTAGTAATTGGGTGCATAGATAATGTCAGAGTCAGATGGCAGGCAGAAGGTTAAATTGCCCAGGCTAAAGAGAAGAAGCAAAGACCTGGGATAATAAGAGACCCATTATCCCCATGGATAATTTGGCTGGTTATGTAGTTAACGAGGCTCAGCCTGGGCATGGCAGGTGACAGGTGTTTTGTGCCCATAGTACATGGTGGCACCCAGCAGCAGAGGCCTGGCCTTCCGTACTTACTCCTCTGTCTTTTGCCTTACTTGCACAGGCAGAAAGAAGCCAGAGTTTGGCTGCCAGGACTCCCAATCCAGAGTCCCATGGTATCCTTAGACAGAGTTCCTTCCACTAAAATGAAAGTTTCTCCCTTTACAGCTAGGACCCTTTGACCTTTACTGAGAATCCAATCTGGGGTTGGAGTTGTTTTGCTGTATGCTTGCTCTTAGCTGCTTACATTTGTACATGACCTTTTTATTTATTATTTTTATTATTAACCTTCTATACTGCCCTTCATTTGAGGATCACAGGGCAATTCATAACATAAAAACACAAAATACACAATAAAAAACAAACAAACCAATAACACCCCTCCCACAAACACATTTAAAAGGCCATAGAATGTTAATCAGCCAAAGGCCTGGTTGAAGAGGAACGTTTTTGGCTTGTGCCTAAAGATATGGAATGAAGGTGCCAGGCGAGCATCCCTGGGGAGAACATTCCACAAGTGGGGAGCCATAGCAGAAAAGCCCCATTGTCGTGTTGCAGCCCTCTGGACTTCTTGTGGAGGAGGCACATGAAGGAGAGCTTCAGATGATGATTGCAGGGTCCAGATCAGTTTGTAAAGGAAGTCAGGTCACAGCCATAATCCCAATTCATCTAAATTTAAAAGGCACCTTTTTATTATCCCCCCCCCCAGCTTTCTCAAAATTCCCCAGGGAAGCAAATCTAGCTACTGAAAATGATTTCATCTTCCTCTATCATATTCTGTTCTATCTCTGTTGTGCATGCACACACTAGTGCACATTAGATAGACTGCGTTCCATGCAAGCAATTATTTACAGAAGTGTTATTTCAAAGCTGGTTTCTTCCTCTTGGGGACAGGTTGCAGCTCAGTGCGTTCAGCACATGCTGTCATGCAAAAGGTTCCAGGTTCAGCCCCTGACATTTTCAGTTAGGGCTGAGATGGGCTCCTGCATGAAACTCTGGTGAGCTGCTGCCAGTCTCTGTCAACAGTAGTGAGCTAGATGGACTAATGATCTGACTCAGCACCAGGCAGCTTCCTCTCTTTCTCTCTTTACTTGAAAAAAACCAAATGCTGTTGAACCAAGAACAAGCAATCTAACTGAATATAACTTTAAATATATATATATATATATTCATCTGAACAGAGTGCATCAGGAGACTTAATGATTAGGAATATCCAACTGAAACACAGTGGAAAATACGTGTGCATGGTGAAGACGGAAGTGGATAGTGTGTCATCTGCAGCAGATCTCATAGTTCGAGGTATGAGCAATGCTACTTACTTACCTAGGCCAAGGGGTTGATTTCTTAGGGTGTTTCCAGATTGAGTTTGAGAGTTCTGTTGTATCTAAGTGTCATACACTGCCTTGCAAACCTCAAGAAAGTGTTCCTTTTTGCCATGTTGATTTCCTGCTGGTTCAATATGTACATTGAGATCTAGCAGGACCAGCAGTAATGACAGAAAGAGAGAGACTGTATGTTGGAACTCTGGTTGATGTCTCTGTAGAGGATCAGGTTTTGACAGAGAGTGCTAAATTAGTGGTGGTGGGAGATAGTTTCTGAATGTTTCTTTCCAGCTTCCCATGGATTTCTGAGATGTTCCTCCTACTTCCTGAGATCTGAGGAAATGAACAGTACACAATACACATACTCAGTTTATATGTTGCAGTGTGGGGAGTGCAAACACAGCAACTTGTTGCTATTGAAAGCCCAATTGCTACTTAGTCTCTAGCAATAAATCTGGGAAGTTCCTAAAATTATATATTTTGACAACTATCCAGGAGTCAGTCTCTCTCTCTCTCTCTCTCTCTCTCTCTCTCTCTCTCTCTCTCTCTCTCTCTCTCTCTCTTTCTTCTTCTTCTTCTTCTTCTTCCAAATTACAAGCTGCAGAAGTATTTTAAACCTAGGATGGGATTTAACTAAGTTATTTTGTGTATGGAATGAGGCCCACTCCTGTAATAAATCTGTTTCAGAACTTGCTTTTACAACTATAAAATAACCAAGCAGGAGTTTAGTAAATGTAAAAAATGGCAGTTTTATTGCAATCTAAATTGTTTTCTTCCCCCCACAGTGCTGGCAAAATAGAAATCAGCTGGCACTGTGTTTAAAGATTTGTAGAATAAGTGCTGCCTTCATAACACCTTTCCAATTTAAAAATCTAATATCTTATTGCATTAGGCTCACCTGGACCACCGGAACGTGTAAAAGTGGATGAAATAACAGCTACCACAGCCCGGCTTACCTGGCATGAGGGCTTAGATAATCACAGCCCAATTGCTAGTTATACAATACAGGCCAGGACACCCTTTTCAGTGGGATGGCAAAGAGTCACAACAGGTAGAGGGAAATATTTTTGAAGTGTTTATGAAGACTGCATTTTAATATTTTATTGTTAAGGATTGGAAACCAGGAATTTGCAATTTCTTTCAAAATACTCTGTTACAGTTCCTGATGTCATTGATGGGAAGACGTTCACAGCCACTGCAGTAGACTTAAACCCTTGGGTTGAATATGAATTTCGTATAGTTGCCAGTAACAAAATTGGAGGTGGAGAACCTAGTTTACCCTCAGAAAAAGTAAGAACTAAAGAGGCAGGTTAGTGGGTTTTTTGTTTGTTTGTTTGCTTGGTTCAATTGTTGCAAGTTCAGTGCAGCAGGTTTTCAAACCTTTACATATTTTTTAAAAAACTTTCGTAAAATTATTTGATTTTCTTTTCTGTTTTTATGCAGGTAGGTAGCCGTGTTGGTCTGCCATAGTCAAAACAAAATAAAACAAAAATTCCTTCCAGTAGCACCTTAGAGACCAACTAAGTTTGTTCTTGGTATGAGCTTTCAGTGTGCATGCACACGAAAGCTCATACCAAGAACAAACTTAGTTGGTCTCTAAGGTGCTACTGGAAGGAATTTTTTGTTTTATTTTGTTTTTATGCAATTCAAGAGATTAGTGCTTGGCACTCAGTGACTAACCAGATTTCTAATACACAAGTGCTTGTGTGCTCAGACAACTTTTACATGAAGTTACATGTTAATGCATATACTGAAAACCTTTCCCTTGTACTAAGTGATGAACTAGAGAAGCCAAATTGTAACAGTGGGGTGCTTGCTGCAGTCCTGAATTCTGTTCCATCCAAAGTGAAAAGTGTCACCTATCTGTTCTGCTAGAAGTTGTTGCCATAGCACTGCTTGACAGAATGGCTTTTGCTGGCATGTCTAATGCTTTGCTTTTGGCACCACTGAACATTCTTAGGTGAGGCATAGCAAAGCGCATATACTGTGGACCCTCACATCCTAAGATAAGGAAAACCAATTTCAGTCACCACAGGTTGGAGATTACTGGAGAAGGTCACTAAATAGTGGTGTTTGATGTGCAGCCCTGGAATATTTTAGGTAAAGGCGAGAAATAAGCCTACACAGGTATAAGAAAATTGTTCCACAGTATTGCGGCTTTGCCATTGATGTTTAGAAAGTAGAAAAATTGTGAATACAAGTGAAGATCAGAGTATTCTTTGCAGTAGTCAAAACAACTTGTTTATATAGTTTTAAAAATGGTAGAGAATAAAGTAGGTTTGTGTGAGTATTGAACAGGAGCATTCAGATAGAAATTGCTTAACGATTGTTTTTTCTTCTTCTGAGACTCTGCCACCCACGCTGACAAGGTGACTGCAACCTTTATGTAATGTCTGCACATGCTGCACGGGGTTCCTTTCCTCTTTGTAATCCATACATATATTTTCTCTCCTTAGAATGTGATTGTGCAGTTTAATCAGCAGAGCGCTGAAAAGCAGGATGTCATAATTCTACTATGATAAGAATTCAGAATGGATCTCTTATTTTTTGTGCAGCTTTTTTTAAATTACTGAGCATAAATGTAACATAGAAACCAGCTCTGTCCGTCTTTGAGCTACAAGAATTCAAGCAAAACCTGGGAGAAACCTGGCAGTCAAGCAATACTCATAGAACATACACATCACTTTGTAGACTTGGTCTGAAGAAGGGTTCCCTTCTTTCAGGAGACTTAGTAAGATTTAAAAAAAACTTAATTCACTTCTGAATATTAAGAATGGTTATTCCCACTAATAATGAATTTTGACTGTTGAGCACTCACTCGGGTGACTCCAAAATAAGATAGTGGCTGTTAGATAAGTTGAAGACTCCCTATGAACACAGAAACATATAAGTTTGTAAATCAATTTTTAAAAAAGAAGAAGTTTTTAAAGAAAGCAGAAACCAAGCAGTCTTTGTGAGTCTATTCATTTGTTGCTGGAATCTGTCTGTCTCGAGTGACAATGGAGTGTGCCTCCAGGGGTGAAGTCAGATCGCTGCATTAGCAGCACCAAAATGACCTCCCCATGGTGCAAGCCTAGGAGGGCAGAGAAAGAGAGGAATTGACCTGCTTGAGCCTGCAACATTATAGTAAATATCCTGGGGAGGGAGAATTGGGGCCAAGAGAGATACATGCCATGAGATAAAAGAACCCCTCTTTCTTCACTATGCAGGAATCTAAATTAATTTATGTGTCATGATATAGAATTGATATATCATATAGTCCCTGAATTTCTGGGACCATTCAATTAATGTGCCTTCTGTTATATTCATGTGCAGCTAATGTGTGTTTTCCCTGTACAGTTCCCGAGGTACCACCATCTGAAGTGAGCGGAGGAGGTGGCAGCCGGTCTGAACTGGTCATCACATGGGATGTAAGTGTTCTGCTTGGAATTTATTTTCCAAAAGTTGCCTTTTTTATTATCTACTCAGTAAAAAAAATCCCAATAACTGACATAAACATTCATTTATCTGATACAGCTGACTTGTTCTGTCGTCTTAATATGTATGCTTTTCCTGGTCTCTTTCTAGAATATTATCAGAGCAATATTTAGCTAAGCTTATTGGAAAGTTAATATATTTCATAGGTTTTCAGAGTTAACACAAAAATTAAAACAGCTGCTTGGATACTGAAAGTACCGGTACCTCTTCTCATCAACTTTATTTCCCCAACAAATAGCATATGTTTTCAGAGTTTTGGTCTGAGTTTTCCTGTAAGATTATTTGACATATAAACAAAATCACACAGATGCATCCCAGTCTGGCTGAGGCCATCTGAAAAATACTCCAGTAGGAGAAACCTGTAGATGGAAAGCGTGCGAAGGCCTGCTATCCCTTCCTTTAATGGTATATCCCTTTAATGGCAGTGATGACATTGGAAATAGGCTTCTTAATAATAATAATAATAATAATATTTATTATTTGTACCCCGCCCATCTGGCTGGATTTCCCCAGCCACTCTGGGCGGCTTCCAACAGAAACCAAATACAACAATATCAAACATTAAAAACTTCCCTAAAAAGGGCTGCCTTCAGGTTTTTTCTGAATGTCAGGTAGTTGTTTATTTCCCTGACCTGTGATGGGAGGGCGTTCCACAGGGCGGGCGCCACTACCGAGAAGGCCCTCTGCCTAGTTCCCTGTAGTTTTGCTTCTCGCAGTGAGGGAACAGACAGAAGGCCCTCGGCGCTGGATCTCAGTGTCCGGGCTGAATGATGGGGGTGGAGACGCTCCTTCAGGTATACAGGACCGAGGCCGTTTAGGGCTTTAAAGGTCAGCACCAACACTTTGAATTGTGCTCGGAAACGTACTGGGAGCCAATGCAGATCTCTCAGGACCGGTGTTATGTGGTCTCGGCGGCCACTCCCAGTCACCAGTCTAGCTGCCGCATTTTGGATTAATTGCAGTTTCCGGGTCACCTTCAAAGGCAGCCCCACATAGAGCGCATTGCAGTAGTCCAAGCGGGAGATAACCAGAGCATGCACCACTTTGGTGAGACAGTCCGCGGGCAGGTAGGGTCTCAGCCTGCGTACCAGGTGGAGCTGGTAGACAGCTGCCCTGGATACAGAATTAACCTGCGCTTCCATGGACAGCTGTGAGTCCAAAATGACTCCCAGGCTGCGCACCTGGTCCTTCAGGGGCACAGTTACCCCATTCAGGACCAGGGAATCCTCCACACCTGCCCTCCTCCTGTCCCCCAAGAACAGTACTTCTGTCTTGTCAGGATTCAACCTCAATCTGTTGGCCGCCATCCATCCTCCAACCGCCTCCAGGCACTCACACAGGACCTTCACGGCCTTCACTGGTTCTGATTTGAAAGAGAGGTAGAGCTGGGTATCATCCGCATACTGATGAACACCCAGCCCAAACCCCCTGATGATCTCTCCCAGCGGCTTCATATAGATATTAAAAAGCATGGGGGAAAGGACAGAACCCTGAGGCACCCCACAAGTGAGAGCCCAGGGGTCTGAACACTCATCCCCCACCACCACTTTCTGAACACGGCCCAGGAGGAAGGAGCGGAACCACTGTATAACAGTGCCTCCAGCTCCCAACCCCTCTAGCCGGTCTAGAAGGATGTTATGGTCGATGGTGTCAAAGGCCGCTGAGAGATCCAGCAGAACTAGGAAACAGCTCTCACCTTTGTCCCTAGCCCGCCGGAGATCATCGACCAGCGCGACCAAGGCGGTTTCAGTCCCATGGTGAGGCGTGAATCCCGATTGGAAGGGATCCAAATGGTCCGCTTCTTCCAGGCGTGCCTGGAGTTGTTCAGCAACCACCCTCTCAATCACCTTGCCCAAGAATGGTAGATTTGAGACTGGGCGATAGTTGGCCATATTGGCCGGGTCTAAAGATGTTTTTTTAAGAAGCGGTTTAATGACCGCCTCTTTCAGCGGGGCTGGGAAGGCTCCCTCACAGAGGGAAGCATTCACCACCCCGCGCAGCCCATCGCCCAGCCCCTCCCGGCTAGCTTTTATAAGCCAGGATGGGCAAGGATCAAGGAGACAGGTGGTTGGTTTCACTCGTCCAAGCAGCCTGTCCACATCCTCGGAGGTAACAGACTGAAATTGATCCCACGCAACTGGACTAGACAGGACTCTGGCACTCTCCCGCCCTGGCCCTGCTCCCACGGTGGAGTCTATCTCTTTCCGAATCTGAGCGATTTTATCTGCAAAAAACTTTGCAAACGCATTGCAGGAGATCTTGGGGTCCCTACCAGGCCCCGATGACGAAGGTGGCTCCGATAGATTCCGAACCACCTGAAAGAGTCTCCTGCTGCTATTTTCCGCAGATGCAATAGAGGCGGTGAAGAAAGTCTTCTTCGCCGTCGCTATCGCCACTTGGTAGGCTCGACGTTGAGCTCTAACCTGTGTTCGGTCGGATTCAGAATGGGTTTTCTGCCACCGGTGCTCTAGCCGTCTCAACGATTGTTTCATCGCCCTCAGCTCCGGGGAAAACCACGGGGCTGTCCGGGCTCCATGCAACCGGAGAGGGCGCTTCGGAGCCAAACAGTCAATAGCCCTGGTTAGCTCCACATTCCAGCGGGCCACCAGGGAATCGGCTGAAAGGCCATCAACATGGGATAAAGTATCCCCTACCACTCTCTGGAAACCATTTGGATCCATTAAGTGGCGGGGGCGGACCATCCGAATTGGTCCCACCTCCCTGCAGAGGGGAAGGGTTGCGGAGAAGTCCGCCCCCGCCACTTAAATCAACGCTCTGTAAAATCCTGTGTGTATTTGCCTTAACCATAGACCCAACTTCCAACCTTCCAAGCCTCCACATAGTGGAAACCCAAACATGGTGCCTCTTACTAAGATTGTAATCCTAAAACTAGTTAGGAATTGCTATTGAACTGAATGGGACTTACATCTGAGTAAACACACTTCGAAATTTGTTCATTTAAGGCTAATGAATGCACCAGTCCTTGGTCTCTTTAGGGATAAAGCTTATTGTATTTCTGTTGTGGCTTTGTTTTATGTTTCATTCACTCCTATTCCCCAGGTTACAATCTTCATTCAGTTAGTGCTCCTTTCATCCCTTTATAGTTTCTTTTTTCTAATTCCCACCTTTGTTCCTTTACCTATTCTCTTCCTTGTAAATGTAATAATCTCTCTTTTGCCATCCATCAGGCTGACTCCCCTCTATCTTTGAAAACCCTTTCAAACAAGACATTTTCTTACTGTACCTAACGGATGTTATCACTTTTCTCCCTTTGTTGGTTTCCTATGTCATCTTTCTTTTGCACTGCACATGTGTTTACTAGATTATAATATTAACTTTCTGTGTAGTTGATTATTATGCTTTTTGTGTTACTGGTTTGGATAGGGAATGGGACCTGATCTGTTTTATATTCTGTGCAGCTCTTCATTAATCATCTGTGCTTAATAAATGACTGACAATGATAACTCGGCTTAATGCTGTATGGAATTTATGCCACTGAATACTGGGGCTGAACTGAATGTCCGCTCTGTGAAACATTTAGTGATAAAAAAACTTGCTAAATCAAGCAATATGCATGCTTTGTAAAAGCCCAGAAAGTCGCTGGAAATGGCACTATGAGATCGTGTTGCAGTATTTCCAGTGACATTGTACAGGGGAAGAATGAGGTGCCCCTAATGGTAAGTCGGGTCTGCAGGCTTCCTTGGGATATACTGCTAAATACATATGCTAGCACATGCATTCCTAACGTGCCCTTAGGTTTCTTAAATTGGATCCCATTGCCCCTTTGGCTAATTTAATAAAAACCCTCAGGAGCCAAGCTTCTCTTCCTCATAACGTTGATTAGACAAATTCTTTTTGAGACCTCAAATAATTCTCTTACTAGTTTTTCATGTTTTACATAGGTTGAATTTTGTTGTTGTTATTTTAGTGTTTTACTCATTTACAATTTTTTTGCTTAGCCCGTTCCTGAAGAATTACAAAATGGTGAAGGATTTGGCTATGTCGTAGCTTTCCGACCTCTTGGCGTTACAACCTGGATACAGACAGTTGTCACATCACCTGACACACCCAGATACGTCTTCAGAAATGAAAGCATCTTGCCCTTTTCACCATATGAAGTCAAGGTTGGTGTGTATAATAATAAAGGAGAAGGACCATTTAGCCCCGTGACCACAGTGTATTCTGCTGAAGAAGGTGGGTTTTTGAATCATCTCTTACATACCTGTCGTTAAGTTATTTCCCATGTCAATGAGTGAAATATAAATATTTGCTTTGCTAGTATCTGTGAAGCCATGTTAATTACCTGGCCAGTGAGTTCGTTAACTTTATTTGTTTTTCCTGATTCCCCTTCCACCCTGGGTTTTCTTATTGTTTTTGTTTCCTAATGCAGAACCCACCATAGCACCTTCTGGTGTATCTGCAAACAGCCTCTCATCTTCTGTAATTGAAGTCTCCTGGGTTTCCATTCCTTGGAAAATGAGTAGTGGAAGATTGCTGGGCTATGAGGTAAAAATAAAACCCTGTGAAAATGTTCCTTTTCCTACAAGCTAACATGACTGTGATAAGGTGTTTTGTTTTGTTTTTTAACTTTCAAATCATTATTCAGTTGCCTGTTGGAAGCCAAAGCTTGCTGTTAAAATCAGCTGCTCTGTCTTTGCTTCTTTATGGAAAAATGAGTCATGCAAACATCTGGTGATGTACTTCTTTCTCTACCCCAAATTTTGGAAGGGAAGTTGCTAAACAGGCCTGCTGTTCAAAACTAGAAAGGGAGCTTTCTGCTCCTGAACCTAGATGAACACATGGCATAGTCACAAATAATCTGTTCTTGGGGAGAGTATAAAAGCCAAATGTAACTATTCCCACTTTTTCTATGTATAAAACTTGAGCTTTGCCTTATTTCCTGGCCTCATGCCAGATCAATTACTGCAAGCTAACTAAAACTGCATTGAGAATGGAAATCAGTTGGCAGTCAGCTCTGCTTTTGCTATCTGTATATGCCTGCTTGGTATCTACAGCATCTCTTGCTGTTTCTCCAGCAAAGATAAGCACCGTACCCAGTTTCCATTAATAAAAACCCAGTTGCATTTAAATACCCATGGTTGTGTTCTTTTCTGCTTTGGGAAAGGTAGTAAAATTGCATGTGCATGGTGACTTTATGTAAACTGGTGTTTAAGCTGACTACAAAACAAGCCAGGCGCAAAATTTGATACTGACATTTGCAATACTTAATAGCAATAGTGTTGTGTGCCCATGTAATGGTAGAGAGCTGCTGAGTAACTGCAACTTCTACGAAAATAAAAATAGAACTGTTTCTCTGGGTTTTAAACAAAAACACGGGGGGGGGGAGGTTTCCCTTTCAGTACTGTGCTATTTCCCATGATAGTCTGAAAGTAAAATTGCATTCAGACAGTTGGACCCGCTAAGCAATAGGTGATAAACAGATATATCTGAGTAAGCAGCAAGGTCAACAATATCTTCTAAGTAGCCTACTCTTTGTACCCTTTAGGTGAGGTACTGGAATAATGGTGGAAAAGAACAGTCTTCCAACAGAATAAAAGCCATTGGAAATGAGACATCAGTAAGAATAACAGGCTTGATGAGCAACCTTGTGTACTATACAGCTGTTCGAGCATACAACAGTGCGGGAGCAGGTCCTTTCAGTGCCACTGTCAATGCTACCACAAAAAAAACACGTAGGTATCATCACTAGGGACAGGAGGGGAAAATGACATAATGGGGTTCCTTTTCTTGCAGGGAAAACAAAATAAACTTTTAATAATGCTACCGTAAGCTCTGTGATGCTTTGGAAGCATGTTTGCTAACCAAAGAAGTTAGACCTTTTATCTATTTTTTGTGTCTTCTGGGAAGACAATAACACAACTCGTATATAATGGGAGCAGTGCTTGGGCTGTTTTCAGATATAGGCAAGCAGCTGGGCGTCAATATACTTAAAACAAAGCATTCTCTGTGCACCTGAAACAACATTCCTGTTTTACTGATAATCTGGCGGTAACCAATTTGTTGCTCAATAACTTAAACCTTTGGGATTCTAGAGCTACATATCAGTCATGTATCGTTGGAGTTTGGTTCTGATTCCTTTAGGAAGAGGGAAGTCTTTCAAGCTGTGAACCCTGTCACTGCTAAAGAATATGTGTAGCTGTGTTTGTGTGTTTGTGTGTGTGTGTGCGCGCACACACACACAAACACACACACATCCAACAGTGAAGGATACTCTTTCACAGACTAATGAGCATGTATACAGTTCTGATGTGGGTGATATGCAAAATATATTTGGATTTGCACCTGCTCCATTCTGCCAGCTTTGGACAGGTAAGAGCAAGGAGGTTGTTATTACTATTACTATTACTATTACTACTACTACTACTACTATGGTTAGCATAATTGGAACTCTCTGGGGTATTACTTGCCTTCAATATAGTGGCAATGTTGTGGTACATATTGAAACATAGCTGTATCTTACATGATTCTCCTTGAACTGTTGTCTCTTGATTTGACTAGAAACGGGCAAATGGCCCCCATATGGTACTCAGAGTATCTCAGAAATAAACCACTTTGTCCTCCAATATATCAAAAACAAATTGGCTCCTTTCCCAAGGCTCTTGAAAAATGAAGGCATCTCCCCCCTCCACCGCCCCCCATGCCAAAAGCACTCCCACCTAATGAGCATCCAGTGCTGCTCTCACTGCCACTCAACTTCAACATAAATTTGTATACAGTATAACTCAGATGGATTAGATTATTCCCCTAGGTGTTAAGATGGAGGTTAGAATTAGCATCAAAATCTATAGTTTAGAAATCTGAAATACCTCCCCTCCCTGGTGGTCAGAGGACTCTACTCCCTAGTGGTCATTTATTTATTTTTTAATTTTATTTATTTGAAGGTTTATAAACTGCCTCACAGCCAAAAGATACCAAAGCAGTGTTCAGTAAAATAAAGTAAGATAAAATATAAAAGAAAATGATGTACAAACTTAGTAAATTGGTTGTCTAATTTTAGCTGCCTATACATACAAATACTCACACTGTGATCATGTGCAGATTTTAAAGTTGCTGCCTGGTGACTGACAGATTGGCAGGTCATCCATATGCAGAGCGTCCAGGGGACTGGGGTGGGGAGGTCATGGGAGAAGGAAGTCACCAATTTGCCTTTTAAAACTTGGTTTTACTGCTGGCAGATCAGGTAGTGCCCAGTACAGAGTACAGTGGAAGCTTGGGTTGCAGATGTAATCCGTGGTGGGGGCACACCCACAACCCGCAGTGTTCGTAACCTGCAGCGCTGCGTCTGTGCACGCTCGTGATGCGATTTGGTGCTTCTGCGCATGCGCAAAGCACGATTTAGTACCTTTCCGGTACTTCCGGGTTTCCCGTCGTCCACAACCTGAAAACACGTAACCCGAAGCATTTGTAACCCAAGGTACCACTGTATCAGTTCTTCAGAACTACTTAGGTGTTCCCACAGATATGCCAGTAAATTTCACTTTGTGTCATCATTTCAGGAATTTAGCCTTATTAGAACGCTTTGGGGCGGGGGGGAAGCAAACCATTCCAGTTTAATTTCTGACGCTCTCAGATTCAGCATGAGTTCCAGCATTCTCATCATGGTCTATTATTGCACAGTGGGTCCGTAATAATTGGGACTCTCTCTTAATTGCAACATTCTGATGTTATGTGGAGAGATGGAAATGTATATTTCAATATAGATTTGGGAACCAGTGAAGAGGCTCGTAGAAATTAAGCAAGGAGAAACTAATAATGACCCCTGCAGCTGAACACGGCTATTCAGGTTATGATGTTACAATTCCGTAGTAATTGAAAAAGTAAAATCATTTTCAGTGACCTTTGTCTTTTTAATTATAATCCTAATGTAAGATTGAAAACTGCCTATTTATCTTATAAAGGTTGAAGCAAGTCAAGGGCACATGCTACAGAGTTGATTGTTATCTCTCCCCACCCCTGCTCATCCCTGCAGTAGGCACTGTGGAAAATGGAAGTTCCCCTTTCATGCTTGCTTCCTCTTCCTTAAAAAATATTTGAATGCTAAGGTTGAAAAACACTTGCATGCAGGACTAATAATAATAATAATAATAATAATAATAATAATAATAATAAATAATGACCATGACAAGGGACCAATGTCCATATCCCCCACTTTCAGATCACTCTCTTCCTGCTCAGCCAAGAAACAAGGTCCAGATTGTGGCCTGCCATATGCATCTACAGGTCTGCAATCACAAAGGATTTGTTGGGTGGGGCAGAGCCACTAGCCTAGCTCCCCAGCAGGTTGGTCACTTGTGTTTATTGGGGAGGTGTGGGGCAGTGGGAAGCCATGCTTCCACCAGTATTACTACACCATGCTGGCTTTCCCACTTCCTCACCCAGTAAGCAACAGCGACCCACCTAGCGGGAAGTTAGTGCAGTGAGCCGCTTCTGTCTACAGTTATGGCCGTGCCCTGCACTCCGCAGCTTGAGCAACCAATACACATTTCCCCAAGAGAACATTCCGTATAACAAGCCACAGCATAGATCATTAGCATGCTTTGAAATCAATGCCGCAACAGCCAGGCTTAGCCATTTATCACTTTAGCGGATACTAACATAATTATCCTGCAGTTTTGGGAGATAGTGATTTGTTACAGAAGCTCTGTGGCTGAAAACCCAGATAGGACCGAGCCGAAAATAGTGGTGGTGTGTGTTTGTTTTTCTGAACAGTTTAGGCAGTATCTAAAAAGCAGCCCCACCCTGAAATATTTTTATTACATGGAGTGCATTCACCTATTGGTGAGTTGTTAACCTCTCTCAATTGACTTTGTTTGCCCTCAGGTTGGCTCATAGGCCAACCTGATTGGCTGCCCAACATTCTGTTGGAAATGTTTGCTAAGTGATCAGCAATCACATAACTGAGTAATGCAAGGAGATGAAAGAAGCCTAATAAAGTCTAATTAAAGGAAGGCTAATTAAAAAATGCTGCCAAAGCAACAGCCAACAGAGAACAATGACACGAAACAGCAATGTCTAAATTTCCTGGAAACTGAAATATTCAATACATCTCTAAACAGAGGTTAAAATGTTGGTTGAAATTTCAAAATTGGGCTAATAGGACCATTTATGCTTTATTTGTGTGAGTGCACACACTAACTTTAAACAGTTAGAAACACATTCAAGTTCACAATCTCTTGACTGAATTAAGCAGTTCTCATTTCTACCCAAAATGACAGCTTAATAAATAACAGTTTGTTTTTCTTTGACTTTGAATTTACTTTTCATTTAATTTTATTTTCTTAAAATTAATATTTACACGTTGAAAAGCACTCCCATTGCAAATTCCACCTAAACAATGTTCTGTCGTAGTATGATTGAGTCTTTAAAATGGTCTCTTTTATTTGTTGCAAGAGAGCCAGTGTGGTGTAGTGGTTAAAAGCGGTAGACTCGTAATCTAGGGAACCGGGTTCGCATCTCCTCTCCTCCACATGCTGCTGCTGGGTGACCTTGGGCTAGTCACACTTCTTTGAAGTCTCTCAGCCCCACTCACTTCACAGAGTGTTTGTTGTGGGGAAGGAAGGGAAAGGAGATTATTAGCCGCTTTGAGACTCCTTAGGGTAGTGATAAAGTGGGATATCAAATCCAAACTCCTCCTCCTCCTCCTCCTCCTCCTCCTCCTCCTCCTCCTCTTCTTCTTCTTCTTCTTCTTCTTCTTCTTCTTCTTCTTCTAGGGTTCCTTTACTAATCACTTAAGAAAGAACAGAAAGGAGTACTGCGAGAATGAGACCTCCGGGTATAGGGCAGTGTATAAGTTGAATAAATAAATAAATAACCAGATCCCCCACTAATGAAGTACATGTAACAACAACAAAACAAAAAAGTCGCATCATTTTATGCTGATACTTCTCTTTGAGGATATTTAATGGAAAGTCCAAAGTCATTTTAAAAGATAATAATATTTACATGCCTCTCCATATTTTAAGAAATGAATCTAGAGTACAAATGAGATGGCACTTTGTGAAAGTGCTCCTACATCTAACATGTCATGACAGTCAATTTACCTGGGCTGTTATTTGCTCCCACGTAATAAATCTCTAATGCCAAGTAAATTAAAATCATGTTTTCATTATGCATTTCAAGCACCCAGCCAGCCTCCAGGAAATGTTGTGTGGAACGTTACTGATTCCAGGGTCATGCTGAATTGGGATCAGGTGCATGCAATGGAAAACGAGTCAGAAGTCATTGGTTATAAGGTAAGTACAGTAACCAGCGAGACTGCAGTGATACCGTTCAAAATTCTTGCTTAGAAACAGGCTGTTTTTGCATCACTGCTTGGAAACAATCCTTTTCCACTGACGTATCTTAAAAAAAAAAAAACCTTCTGTAATATAAAATGTAATGTCAGTAACCAGGACTTAATATCTCCACAAACTCAGTTCTGAGGAAACTTGTATAGGATTTGGCTGCTTCATTTATTTATTTTCTTCCATTTATATTCCATCTTTCTCCCTTCATGGAGCCCAAGGTGGCATATAGTTGGTCACACATCCAGGCACTGACCAGACCCAGACCTCTTTAGCTTCAGCAAGGTCTTATGTGCCTTCAGACCATACATGTAATTTTGATCGTCATTGCTAAAATACACTACCACTTAGGTAAAGGTAAAGGGACCCCTGACCATTAGGTCCAGTTGTGTCCAACTCTGGGGTTGCGGCAATCATCTCGCGCTACTGGCCGAGAGAGCCGGCGTACAGCTTCCGGGTCATGTGGCCAGCATGACTAAGCCGCTTCTGGTGAACCAGAGCAGCGCAGGGAAACGCCGTTCACCTTCCCACTGGAGCACTACCTATTTATCTACTTGCACTTTGATGTGCTTTTGAATTGCTAGGTGGGCAGGAGCTGCGACCGAGCAACGGGAGCTCACCCTGTCACAGGGATTCGAATCGCCAACCTTCTGATCAGCAAGCCCTAGGCTCTGTGGTTTAACCCACAGTGCCAGTTTGTATGGGTGTCTTATTTCCCTTCAGATTCCCATACCTCCTTTTAAATCTTTACATTTGTCCCCTCTTTGAGCCAAGTACAACCTATGAGCTTTTCCTTTCTCAGTACAGTGCACACACCCAGTAGGGTGTATGAAACCACATAGAGTAGAATCGACAAGTGACTTGCTTGTGGCCTCAGAGTAATCGTCATTTCTAAGCAGGGATATAATATCCAAGACTCTGCCTGTTACACTACATCAGTTATTTGGCGGTATCAAATGCTCCTGCACACGTTCATCGGTATCTTCACAGCAGGCTCCCTTTTGAATGCTCTAATTAGCTATTGAATTAGGCCTAGAACAGGGAAAACAACCACTTAAAATATTTTCCTTTGTTTAAAGAGCCGTACAATTTTGTGCAGAAAATCCCAGACATTTGCACTTCTGGCTGAAAGCAAAAAAGAATTTGCCTTTAAAAAAAAAAGATTTGGCAATGACATACTTGTGTGTTACATTAGTTGCACAGGTCATTATGGACTATATGCCTAAGATTTTCTGCACTAGCCCTTAAGTTATACAGTTTATCATGCTTGATGCCTGGCAACCATATGCATTTGCTCCATTCATGGTAATTAATTCTGCAACAGATTGGGAACATGCAAAGCCCAGAAGAGTAACATTGCACAAAATTTTCACACTACTTCATACCTTTCTCTCTCTATCCTATCTTACCCCGATCCCAGTTTCTGATTTAGTATCAGAGTGGAGAATTACCCACGGAGTTAGCAATCTGGAAAGAACCAGTGTGCACAGGTGTCTTTCTGTAACTATTAATAACACTAATTATATTGTTTTGGAGTGTGCCAAATTCATTGGAGGTGACATGTGCTTTATGTTAGTTTTCAGCTTTTGCTTTGTCAGCACAATTTTTTTAAAAAAAGTGGGGGGGGGGGAGAATTTCCACATCAAAATCTGAACTTCTGTATCTCCGTATCTCATGACTGGCCTTACAAATCCCAATTTCCAAATCACTTCTTTGTTAATTGCATCTTGCTGTGAGGTTTATTGCAGTGGAACACAGATGTTGTTGTAGACTGCATGAATAATAATTTAAAAAGCCAGCAAGAAATATTCAGTTTAATTCCAAGGTAGAATAATGACTTACTACATACAAACTTTCTCTCAACATAGCCCATAATTCTTCACTTTCTTGTGTGCTTGACACTCCAGTATCCTGACCCTATTTATTGCTTTGAGTCATTGATCAAGGTAATGGCAAGCTCCAAATAGAGTAATAATTTATAGACAACCCCATTACTGAGAAACTCAATAGAATATATTATGTATTCGTTGTTGTATATTCTTGCATTCTAGATCAAAGCTGTGATAAAGGTACTTGACTGATGCTGTATACTTTCAGTGCCTTGGAAGAGATTAGGTAGAATTCTGTAGTGTGCTATGCCTCCCCCTTCTTCTTGTGTCCCCCCCCCCCTTCCACCTTAAAATGACATTAAATGTATCATGTTAGATGAAATAACATCCCTAAAATTATCAGCTTTCTTTTCCATATTTCAGATTTTGTATCGGACTAGCAGTCAAAACGAGCTCAGCGTCCTTATGACAAACAGAACATCTGCAGAACTTCTGCTCCCTTTAAATGATGACTACATTATAGAAGTGAAAGCAGTGACTGATGGTGGAGACGGCATTAGCAGCGAACAGATTAAAATTCCTAAACTAGCAAGTATGTTTACTAGATGCTGATGAATGGAGTTTCATCATAAGTAGGACATTATGGTTTATCTTTAAAGATTTGGGAGTTGGTGTGAGATATGAATTTCATTTAGTGGAAGAAACTAACTTAACCCTCTGTCATGAAATTGCTTCAAAGCAAGGTCACATTCACATCATACTTTTGAAGCACTATGGTGCCGTGTAAAACCGTCATTACCTTTCCCCCAAATAAGTATGGGAGCTGCAGTTTGTTAAGGCTGCTGAGAGCTGTTAGGAGGCTCCTATTCCCCACACACATAGCCAGCTTCCAGAGTTCCCTGGGAAAGGATTGATTGTCAAACCACTCTGAGAATTGTATTCTAGGGTGTTACTATACAACAGAATCTCGTAAATATAGGCTTAGATTTTAATTTCATTTCACTTTCAATTTTTACCCTGCCTTTCTGTATATACAAGGCAGTTTACAAGCTGAAGACACAACAAAATATGCAACAAAGATCACACATGTTAAACTCAGAATTATAGGTGAAGAGGTACATAATTTGGTGAAGTCAGTATCTTGGAGGGAAGCAGATGACATGGACTACGGAGGCCCACTGTTCATTTGATTTAAATTGAGCCTAGTGGAAAAATAGGAACAACACAGGCCTATCCTATCAGCAGATTGAAGGCATTGGACCATGTGAACAGCATGGAAAAATTGTAGATGATATTGGTGCTGGTGGTTTATAATCTGCTGTACCCCAGCAGAGAAATACAGGTAAATCTCAGTTGCATTCCCTTTAACTTGCACTCTGCAAAAAGTTGTTGGGCAGTGCTGTTTTCAGAGTTTATATTGATTAATAAAAGGGTGGGGTAGGGGATTTATGCACTACAGTAATGTTATGAAAAAGAACCCAATTAAAATTCTTCATGTTCCTATGCATGACAAATTGCATTCAATTGAGCTAGCAAATTACCATGTAAATTAGACAGCGGTATGTGTAGGAGAATCAGTTTTTAATTTTTCAGTCTGTTTTTCAGAATTGGAGATAGCTGAATAAATATTCCAAGTATTAATTTGTTTCAATTGTTTTTAAAGTATATACAATATATCACTTCTCAATTGTTTGTCTAAGATCAAGGGTAATGACTCTATACAATAGCTGGACAGCATAACGCAGTGTTTTTCAACCACTGTTCCGCGGCACACTAGTGTGCCGCGAGATGTTGCCTGGTGTGCCGTGGGAAAATTGAAAAATTACTTTATATATAGTCAATATAGGCACAGAGTTAAATTTTTAACATTTTCTAATGGTGGTGTGCCTCGTGATTTTTTTCATGAAACAAGTGTGCCTTTGCCCAAAAAAGGTTGAAAAACACTGGCATAACGTCATTCAGGGGAAATGTAAAGCTATTTCTTAATAGCTCCTGGGAACTAATGGAACATTGTCCTTACAACAGTCTATGGGAACTAGTCCGTTGCAAATGAAGCTTACTAGTCAGTGGTCCCAATAGAACAAATGGCTCTACAATCTCAGAAGACACCCCCCCCCCCTTTTTATATGTTCCTTCACACCTCAGCTGCTCCCAAGCCAGCCTAGAAACATGTTCAGGATTCTGCCTATGTGGGTGCTCTCACCAGTTACAAACATGCAGTTGATTGCATTTTCCAGAGGATTTTGGTGCTACTTTACGAGACATAAATATCTATTATTATTTTATTTATTTGAAATAGTTCTAAACCAGCCTTCAGCAAGCAGATTTCATGGTGGTGTGCCATGTCACTGGGCATAGTCCCATACCAATATGAGAAAATGTCAGTAAGAGAAAATGCAAATAGGTCTCTGGCCTATATATACAGCTACCTGAATGAAAGGCTCATTGAATTCCATCGGTTTTACTACTAAGTAGACATGCAGTGCATTGCACTGTAAATGCACAAAGCTATGGCATGTGGAAAGGCACTTCTGGGGATGAGCGGTTTGGGACATTTCTATGATGTAAAGCAGTAAGCACTAGTGAGAGCTGAAAGAAAGGGTTGTATTTTTTTCCAAGATTGAGAACATGCATATTTTGCTTTCCAGCTAATCCCATGCTTTCCCATTTGTTGTAGGTATGGATGCAAGAGGTTCTGGCGCAGCAGTCTTAAATGGTCTACCCAGCTGTATGTCAATAACACTATACTTTATCTTTAAAGTGGTATTGTGTTGATGCATTTTCACAGATAGGTGAAGGCCAGGTGAATAATTTACTTTTAAAGTGCTTTTTAAAACAACAATAGCAACAACTACAAATGGTGGTTATGCATGGATCTGCTACCATTGATTTTAAACACTTTCTATGAATTTCATTCAAAAAATAAAATAAAGAGCAAACCATATACATATTAAACAGTTCCTTCTAAAGGAATATAAAATGCCTTAAAATGTAATGAACCAAAGGACTTTACACATTACATGCTTCAGAAATGACAAAAATAAGAGGATGCACATTGCAAAAAAAAAAAAAGATGTGAGAGTTCCATTTTCCAAGCAACTCGGAATTATTTTAATGTAAATTGCAACAAAATCATACACATGCACACAGATGGAAGATAAAAACAAATCCACATTTCAGCAGTATCTGATGGGGAACTTTGAATTATTTTCTAAAAGCCTCGCAATGATGAATGGTAACTGGATAACTATCATTCTGGCCTTTTATTTTATGTCCTTTTTTTCTTACTAATTAAACACCACAAATATTTAGTTTACTATTTAAAGTCCCCCTTGCCCCCCCCATTTATTTCTGTCCCATCTACATGAATGTTCAACTGCTTGTTCTTATTTTGTTTAAAAAATAGATTTAAACTATGGTTTTTAAGCTTTTTTCAACCGTAAAAAAGAGGAAACTTTCTTCTAGATGCTGCACTGATGAAAGCTCTTATAATTTTGTTCTTGAAGGATTGTATGTCTGTACAGCATCACATAAGAAGTGCCTCCTAGATTGGGCCAAAGGGCCCATCTAGCTGAGCATCCTGTTCTCACAGAGGCCAACCAGATTCCCATGGGAAGCCCAAAATCAAGACCCTAGCACAAGAGCACCCTCTTGTGATTCCCAGCAACTGGAATCACAATTTGAGTATTAAGAGGCCCGGGGCTTATTTTCACACTGGAGCACTAAATGGTCCTTGGCCTTTTCTACCAGTCTGTATTACTGCAGCACGGAGTGCTCCTCTTTGAAATTATGAATCAGCAGTTTTAGCTTAGCATCAAACCTCCTAGTGTAGGGGGCACTAGAATGTTCTGGAAAATCAGGTATTACTTGGACTCCAGTCTTTTCACCCAACAAGTATTACTGCCAAGAGAGGAGCGTTCACCACAGAAAGACACGGCAAATAAAATATGACCACTAGCCCTCCGGATGGACCTACTTCCATTTTCTATTCAGATAAAAGTTGGTATCTCTAATATTGTTCAGCCATGCAACAATTACAGCATCTTGACCCTAACAGAAAAGCCTTCTGTCACATGAATTTAGACTTTTCCTAATATGTTCAATACACTGTAAAATATCCTTACTTAGCTTCCTTTAAGATAGGCTTCCTTATTCTTTCTTTGTAACCTATAACTCCTCTAGTTCCTTATATTTTGATATTCTTTGTAACCTATAACTCCTCTAGTTCCTTATATTTTGATATTCTTCTCTACATCATATTTTTCATTGCATTTTTAAACAAAAAACACAGATGAAGTGCCCAGAGTAGAACATCGCACTTTTTGGTGCAATGCACCAGAGCCTTATAGCCAGGGAATATTATCACCCTAAATTATTTGTGGTGTGTCTGAATATGCAGCCCTAAATCTGTTGCCCTTCTATATACCACTGCTTCATTTTGTGTCTCGTTCATTGGACACTCTTTGAATATTGGTCCTGCTGCAATTTATCCACTTTTTAGAATAATCTTGGATGATAACAGCTTCACTGCCATTTTCTTATTTATCAGCAGAGACTTTTGTCAGTATCATTAACAGGACTGTTTTAAATCAACATTTTCATAGCAATGGGTATATATATAGAGAGAGATAAATCTATTCTTGGTACATTTGAATGACTACAGTTTCAATGTTTACACAATTTTCATCTCAAAATTTCTTTTTCACACTTACTCCTGACAGGTGTCAGCCATAGAACAATTCAGATATCACTCTAAATTTTATTACGCATTCAGATAATATATTATCATACAGCCCAAACTTTAAAACACACTCCTTTTCCAAGTGTCTTGGGAAAATCTGTATATATTGTACATAGTAAAATAACATAAATAGTTACTTGCTCTTCAACATGGCAAACTACTGATGCTTCCAAACACTTTCCAATAGGTGGGAACAAACTCCATTTTTGTGTAATTCATACTCATGCAATGAGAGGTGAATCTGTCATTCTTGCTATAAGAAAGTTATACATCATGTTCCTGTATTGCCATTTTCATGACCATCCTCTTGAATTTAAATCCTTACTCTATTGTCTCTATGAGATGTGTGCAGAGTATTTTGTTTCATATTGAAAAGTTTTATCAATTTCCCCTTCAACTCCTAGCTGTGTGTGTATATCCTATGGTTATCTGTATGTATTTTTTTTATTCTAATAAAATATTTATAACATTGAAAAATGCCTGTGTTGCATCATGTTGCTATAGAATCACAGACATTTTGTATTAACATTGTAGGCATGAACAGTTCTATTCCTTATGCTCGTAAGAATAGCCTGGCAAATGATACTTCTCTCCTTTTCTGTCCATAAATGAGTTAAGCTGGAGTGTTTTGATTTAAGCCAGTGGTTTTTAAACTGCATTTCCAAGAACTCTGGCATTCTAAATTCCCTCAATCAGCTGATAGGTACTGAGACAATTCCTGAATGGCCACCTCCCCAACACTCCTGGTCTTCAGTCAAATAGAACCTAGCACTTTTAAAATTTAATTTAATTTAATTTTCAAAAGTTTTAACATATGCACTCTAATATATAGTTTTTTCTTTTGTTTTGTCAATTTCCCATCCTGTTTTCCATGATGTTTTTTATTTCTCCCCCTTTGCTGCACTCTATCTTCTATCTCTTATACCATAACAAAATAATAATAATCTCTAATTCCTTCTGTTGCTCATAGTTCAAATCCTGCTTGCAAGTTCATCATACTATAGTATTTATTTAAGCAATCCAAAAAAGGCTTCTATTCTTCCATAAAAACAATCGTCATTAACTCCTCTTATTTTGGCTGTTAACTTTGCCAATTCCACATAGTCCATCACCTTGCTTATCCATTCTTCTTTGTTGAGAACCAAATAGAACATATCTTGTCAATGTTGAAACAACTGGCTACTGCACATTCCAAGGTACTGGGTTTTGCCCATAAGGCTCTAAATAGCTTGGGATTCGGCCATTTCCTCCTGCATGAACTTTCCTCAAACACCTCCCACTGTCTGAAATAAGGTGGGTGATACTTGTGGAAAGGGCCCTTTCCTATTGCAGCACCCTGACTGGGGAACACTTCCCAGGTAAGCTTACCTGGCACTGATTCTGGTGTCGTCTTTGTGCCACTTTAGTGCAAATTCTTGGATCTTTTTTTAAAAAAAGTTGCTTGTGTTTGATGGCTGGTGCTATTTTAAAACGATCAATATTTTTATGCCTTTATGAAAGAGTTAAAGAATACTGCAGTCCGTGGGATATTCTGGGCTCGGTTGCCTGATAACACCCAACAGACCTGGCCAGGGTCATATAGAAACCGATATATACGCACTGGAAAATGAACCCAAAGTAAAACATTTTAAACCAAGAAATTAGGCTGTCTAAACAGTATCTGAATTAGGATGTTACTACTGATGAGACTGGCAACGCAATCCTATACATGTTCACTCAGTTGTAAGTTCCATTGAGTTCAATGGGGGTTACTGTCAAGTAAATGGGTTTGGATTCCCACCTAAATTGCTTTACATGTTGAGTATTTGGGGCTAATTTGTGGATTGGAGAACTGTGTACAAGGATCCTTTTCTTTTCCTTCTAAAAGCCATCTTGCAATCTAGCACTCTTAATATGAACATTGCATACTATAAAGTAGAAAGAAAGAGTGCCCTCAATTTGTTTTCCTGCTTATTTCCAACTAATGGCCTGTTTCAGTATTCTTCTTACAAATATAATGATTTTCAGCATATGAGGAAAGAGAAAACAAATTGGCCTTTTCTTTCCTTCCTCATTGCTCTTCACCTTATACTTGACTCATTGAAACAGCGAGATCCCTTCCTTTGCTGTGTCCCTCTAATCATTACAAAACATGTGTAAGCACAGAAGCCAGACCCACATTATCAAGCCAAACACGAGGGAAACGAAATCCATTTTTGGCTTTTCTGCCTTGTTATAGAATGGGTTTGGGAGTCACTGGGCAATGTTACTAAGAAACAGCACATCCTTCATGTGTTGCCAGTTGCTACCAAGCCCAGCATTTAGTCCAATGAAAGAGCCAATTAGAACAAACTGCAGTTACATGGCCTTTACATGAGCATTGTGATGCCGATCCAAGTCCTGGAAGAGAAACAAAGTGTTGAGTTCAACATCCATTGACAAGGTGGCATGATAGGAAATTTAACAGCAAACTGGGTGCCAGGTTCTGAAGGACTGAAGAGAGGAACCTTTTGAATGAGATATGACCCTAAACTTAAGTATCTGCCTATGATTTGCATTTGTTGCAAGAGCACTTACACAGTAGAAATCAACACTCTACAATTACAGGTGAATAGATGCTGGTTGAAAACAGGCCCAGTTCAGATGCACTGTTACTGGTTCTTTAAACCATGGTTTGTGAAACTGTGAATACACATTAAGCCCACACACTTCTCCCTCAGTGCAGAGGTCTTTGTTTGACTAGTTAAACAGATGAGCTGGGATTCAAAACATGAAGGGGTAGAAGTATATGAAAGCCTTTAGGGACTGTAGCTCCACTTCTGAGTATCATCAGGTCATGACTTGTACATGTAAATGACACGTCGCAAATTGGGGGGGGGGGGTCCCAAGGCAACATTGCTTACATAATACTTTACTAGTGGTGCAGCAATAAAAGCTAAGCAGGGTCCAGTATGGTTTCAAATTGGATGAGGAACCACGTGTTGAGTTTTGATTACCCTCATGGTCCCTTCCAGCTCAATGATTCTATGATTCTTTAAGCATTCTATATAAGTTTGTGGTCAAACTGTCATGCAAACTCCCTTAAGAAGCCCTTTTGGCTGAAACATGATGGCCTACTAATAAATACCCTCCTTTGTTTTGGTAGCTATTTCCTGGAGGGGTTTGTGTTTGTGTGTTCTAGATTTGTGACAGGCCAGTTACATGCACAAGTTGTGACCTCGTAATACACAAGCTGACGTTTTGCTGCAATTGGAACTTGCATGTCATCCACTGTTGAGTAATCAACAGTTGTATCCAACTAAACCCTACGCAGAGTTGAACCACTGAAATCAGTACTTAGGTTAGGTATGGCCATTGATTAAGGATTATTTGGATACAGCCCCAGGTGTTTTGGCTCCTTTTCAAACCAAGCTTATTTTTACAACTTATGGACAGCAGTGTCCAGTGAAAAAAATTGGTTCTCTTTGTGAGATACATACTTTTATTTATTTTTTAAAATTATACCGTGCCCAACTGGCATAGCTCTCAGAATAGATACTACAGTACCATAAACCATGATAAAAACAAATAATAATAAAATAGCAGCTATTAAAACAGCATAATTAAAACCCAAGGGAAGACAAAATAGAAAAGTAATGCAGCTGACATATCAAAAGGCCTGTGGACCAAAAATAAAATAAAAAATGCCTTCCCCTAGCGCTGGAAAGACACAGCACTGAGAGCAATATCAGCTTTCTTGGGGCGAGCACCAGAGAAGGACTTCTGGTAATAGACTTAGTGTATGCTGTTTATTTAAATATTTCTAGCCCTCCCCTCATTGTCAATGAGTTGCAGGGCCAAGTACCTGCCACGAAGCCACAAACAATCACATTTAATGCACAGTTCCATGAGAGCAAATAAAACATGGTCAAAACAACAAAGTCTACAAGAGAATAGCAGGTAGCATCCTTCCAGCCTAAAGCTACAATGCCACGAACCAACAAATACGTCTTCAGTGGGTGCTGAAAATAGCAAAGAGGTGGTGTAAATTAAGAGTAGTGCAAGGGAGTAGAACGGAGAGCAGTGCCTGAGCAGGTATGGTTGCGTAGAGCATCTTAAGCTGAGAAAAGTCATGGGTCTTTGTTTTTGGTATTTTTGTTTCTCGGAAGGTTCAATAAGCAAAAGGTTCACAGAGGTGTAAATTCTTGGGAGCTGTTTGAATTCCTGTTGATAGGAATGCCTTCTGATGGCATAGCTCCTGAATCTTTTAAGAGCTACACCACAGTCAGGAGTTCAAGTGCTGAACATTTACCTGTGGCTGCATTTCTATGACAACCAAACTCTTTCCTTCTGAATTTCTGATGTAGCATGTTTTTAAGTGGATGACTGAAACAACAAGATCTGCAGCATAAGACTAAAAGACAGAACATGTTTACCATGTTATATACCACAGTCATTTTTCAACTTATGACCATACTGCCTTCCGTTCACCTGTTCTTCCTGTTGATGCTGCCCCTACAAGTACCATACAAAGGACCCTTATTCCCAACCATCAAACTATTCATACCAGGTGCTCATGAGTTCAGCTGTAACTTCCGCAGCAGGAAACTTTTTCTACTCTTTAAGGCTCTACCCACAATGTGGAACCCTGATTTATCCACACAGTTTATATATAACATCTGAAGGGTCGTGTAAGCCGCTTACAGGATGGGCTGAGCTACTGCACTAGCTTACTAGCAGGAGGGACGCTGCTACTTAATGGGAGGAGAGGTGAGATGGCAAGGAGGTCGGCATGGTGCAGACGCACCAGCAGGAGTGCTGGATTAGCTCTGCAGATGCATTCCCCCCTGCAAACCCACCCCCTATCTTGTACCTTGTCCTTGCAGTAAACAACAGCAACCCACCTGACAGCATCTGGAGAACAATGGGTTAGTTCCACCAAATAGCCAAAAGACATTTCATTATGAACATAAGCTAAGGAGGAGACAATTTCAGTATCCGTATAATTTCTCATGAATGTAAAGATCTTAATTTTGACCATTTGGAGCAAATTTCTTCACCTTGCTGAGCAGCCAGTCCCCGAAGCCTTGAAAGGGTGTAGATATCTCTGTGTCAAACTGGAATTCCTAACAGAACAAAACCATTCACACTTTTAAAGTGCATCCAATTCAGGGGGCACTTACCCCTGTGCCTCACAGTTTTCAGAAGTTAATATGCCATTTTACTTTTAAGAAAGATCAGAAATTAACATTTCCATCCTTTAAAACGCTGGTAAGCAGCAGTAGACAGAAGTGGGCAGCTCCTGACTGCATCTGCATGTAATACCTTAACAACAGGCGGTAAAAACTAGCAGCTCTGTGTGAGAGGATGCATTAATCTTGACAGATTTCAGACTGGAAAATATAGCTGTGAAATACTGGGTTAAAAAAAGAAAGAAACAGTTGTGGGGGGAGGCACAGGGAATAAAGAATTGCCCTGGATTATTTTACCCAAATCGTCTCCAGGACAGAAAAGCAAAACTTGGCATAGCAAATGCAAATATTTTTACATGTGCATTGTCACTTTTTGATCAAACATAGTAGTAAGTGGAGACATTATGCTGCTGCACACTTACATCAAGTTATTATATATACATAATGCACTGTCATTATGCCACTTGAGATCTTATTTCTTTCATATTTACCAGCCTCCATTTTACTTGTATGATAGCAAGCCATCCCGTAGGGATCTCTGCTTTCTGCCTCCCCCTTCAATAGAAGCTGCTTCAACACTAGGGCTGGTTCTGATTCCTTTTTTCTTGGCTGTTGGCTCAGAACAACAGAGAACAATAGCAGAGGGTTCTGAGTTATTTTCCCAGGCTGGTTTTCTTTCTTTTTCCCCTTTTCTGCACTCCCTTCTGTTCCAATGTATGCAACTATCATATGCGTATGATGCAAACGTGGTTCTCCCATCTAGTTTGAACACCAAGGGTTGTAGACAATGCTAGTCCAACTCAGAGTAGACCCACGGAAATCAATAAACATGGCGAACATAGGTTTATGATTCATGTTTGGAGCCCGTGGTGCTTAGACCCTATTAAATATTTTTAGAATTGCAGTCTGAATGCCTTGTGTTGTTGGTAATGTTGGGAAGAGGATGGAGTTTTATTTATTTAATTAAAGCAATTTTATCCCACTCCAGCAAAAGAAAGAAAGAAAGAAAGAAAGAAAGAAAGAAAGAAAGAAAGAAAGAAAGAAAGAAAGAAAGAAAGAAAGAAGCTGTCAGAGTGGCCTAGATTATAATAAAAGAAACAGTCTACCTGCAAACTTAACTTCTAAAAGATATTTCATAAAATAAAAAGGTATTAGGAGGGAAGAGAAAAACGAGGAAACTTGGGCACCAGTAAAAGCCCTGTTTTGTAGTTGTATCTTTGTTCTTGAATTGCCAATTATTCTGGTCCAGTATAATATATGGTAGCAAAATTTCTCTGAACACAGACACATATTCACAAATGGACCTCATAATTTCAAGGACTGGCTCAAAAAATATGTGCTATACCTCCCTCCTCTTGCCCCAAATCTCTTTGTGAAATATGTTAAGAATTCAGTTACGAGATACCATCTCCAGCTAAGTTACAAAGATCTGTGGCTCTTTGTCTGCTCAGAGCATCGACATCCTCTATTTTGCTCTCTCAAAATTCTATTTGCTCAACTCCCAGGTTCAAGTTCTTTAGTTCAATGAGAAACAAAGATTATTATTTTTTTGTATTACAAGATCCAGTACTTATATAACAATGAGCCACTTGGGTAGCAGTTGAGCCTGCTTAAAAGTCTTTGGAGCTCAGAATGCTATTGGAACCACATCAATTATAATAAATAGGCCTCTGGTAAAGAACTACAACTTCATTCTGTCACAGGCATGTGCAGTTTGTGTGCATGTCTGAATGTTGCAGATGTGTGCTAAGTAGAAGAAGAAGAAGAGTTTGGATTTGATATCCCGCTTTTCACTACCCGAAGGAGTCTCAAAGTGGCTAACATTCTCCTTTCCTTTCCCTTCCTCCCCCACAACAAACACTCTGTGAGGTGAGTGGGGCTGAGAGACTTCAGAGAAGTGTGACTAGCCCAAGGTCACCCAGCAGCTGCATGTGGAGGAGTGGAGACACGAACCTGGTTCCCCAGATAAAGAGTCTACCGCTCTTAACCACTACACCACACTGCAAGCAAGATGCTTTTAAATCCAATGTACGTGCTAATCTAAGATTTATTTATTTTTTACAGTGCAGACCAGGGGTAGGCAACCTAAGGCCCGTGGGCCAGAAGTGGCTCACTCGCCTTCTCAATCCGGCCCACGGACAGTCCGGGAACCAGCGTGTTTTTACATGAGTAGAATGTGTCCTTTTATTTTAAATGCATTCTGGGTTATTTGTGGGGCATAGGAATTAGTTCATCCCCCCCCCCCAAAAAAATAGTCCGGTCCACCATATGGTCTGATGAACAGTGGACTGGCCCACAGCTGAAAAAGGCTGCTGACCCCTGGTGCAGACATAGGAACAGCACCCTCCTCCTAAAAATGCTCTCTTGTACGGGAAATGCTGAGTGCTTTAACTGAGCTCAAACAGAAAACAAAACAAACAAACCCTGCAAACAAAACTATAGTTGACTCAATAAACCTGAAAAGACCAGGCTTTGTTTGGGAACTGGACATGTGAAGGCAAAAGTGTGTCAAGGGATGGCGGCACATGTAGGGACACTGAGATGCAATTACAGCAGATTCTGATGTACTGGATCCTACAGTCAATAGGGGCTCCAGACTCTTTCATTTAAAAAAAAAAAACCCACAAACCTCTAGCCCTCTTAGAAAGAAAGTTATAAATCAAAATGTGCAGGTAACCTTCTAAGCTACTTCTGAGAAATAAGACTAGCTTCTTCTGCATTTCAGTGCTTTTAGCCAATGAATGAAGTCAGCTGTGAATGACAAGTGAGTTGTTTAGACATCAGGTGAAAGGAATCCCTGGGGTCCTAAAGAGCTACCCTTTCCCCCTCCCCTTTAGTGTTCTTTTCTGTTTCTGTGAAATCTTCTATGTAGCAGCTAAGCACCAGGCACTTGTAAGAAGGCACTGCAAGGTTTATTTACAGTATATGGCATACATACTCATAAGTAAGTATCTTTGTGTTTAATGGGCATAGTCCTAAGTAAGTGAGTACAGGACTGTAGCCTGGTCTTTGGTTTAGAGTTGGCATTGGGGAAAAGCACGATTCTTGTGCCTTTAAGAGCAGTGAGGCAAACAGAAATTAACCAGGCCAAGCTTTTTACAATTATAAGGGAACGTTTCACCTGTTCACATCCTGCTTGTCAGACATTTTATGATATGTGTGGATTTGGTGGCCCTCCACATCATCTGCAAAAGAGGATGCAAATTTCCATATGGTACAAAGGAGATGCAAACCCTATACAAATCTGCTTCCTGTTTTGTGTGTGGGTCAGAGGGCCCAATCCATATACAGAAAATCCTGTTGACACCTCTCGGCACATGCTGCAGCATCCACCTCCACCATCATATGTCTCAGGGGATGCCTGCTCCACTACAACCCTTGTGTATTTAGTATGAACGTCTGAAGGGTCGTGTAAGCATGTTTTCCCGAACATTGCTTACAAGCCTCCCGAGGGATATTGTAAGTGGGTGCAGGCAAACATGCTTACAAGCCGCATTTTGCACCCTTGCACTAAATCCTTGGAGGTTGGGAATGGATAAAGTGTGCCATGTGTGGTGTGCCTCTGCATCATTGCCTAATTTTGCCCTTACCTGCCACGGCTGAGTTCCTGAGGGGAACAAAAGCAGCAGTTCAATCAATAACCCATATATTAGGCACGGGACTTCACACAGTTAGACATGGGGCTTTAGGTGGGGCACTTTTAACAGACAAACATTCTTAAGCTCTTACTGGTTCCCACAGCAAATCCAAAGGGTAGAGGCTGACAGATAATGGATTAACTAAAACCACCTATTAAGTTTGTGGTGAGATTCAGATAGTGGGATTCAAGCCAAACTATGTGCAATGTGAGGTTGATTGCAAGACTGGAATTTATATGCAGCCACTGATGGGGGGTGCCGGAGGGGTGTAGGACTGTGCTGCAGGTGGGGGGGGTCAACCCTTTTCCTACCCTCCAGAGTCTTGATTAACAATTTCCCTCCAAAACTTGTATTAGCTCCTTTCCAGTGGTGCCAACAGAAGATTTCCTTCCAGGACTTAGAGCAGCTGGCGGGACGAAGAATGCTAAAAGGCAATGTCTTCTGCACACCGTTCAAAATGATTTCCTGGCTTTGCAAAATTGAAGACTGCCATCTTTCAATTTCTGCCTGCTCTACCCCAAGAACCTGCCATGTTTCATTTCAGATCTGGGTTGCAAGCCAGACTCTGATATTTCAGAGATGGAGGGTGGGGGAAGCCACGACTGCTTCTTTATCCCAAAATATAGCTACGTCGTGTGATATCGGTAGCACAGGCTGGGAGGAGGCCTGTGAGCTCCATATTGATACGGAGTCTACAAACTAACGTTATGGCTATGACTTCCAGATTAACTTTGTTCCTTTTCTTGTTTTTAAATCTTTCATCGTCCTTTGCTTTCTGAAGAATTCTGAAGAATTCTGCAAAACTCAAAACTTACCACATTTGGGAGTGGTTCTGGTACAGGCCTTGTCCAACTACAAATGCACAGGACAGCACATTTAGGATTCTCCTTAGACTCAGCTACATTAGTAAACAAAAAAAAAGTGTTTTAAATGCCTTATAACACAGTGACACCAGGTGGCACTGTGGAGTCCCATCTTTCAGCAACGTGATTCCCCATTATGAGGTTTACAACGCCTTTTCCTGAAACATTTTTAAAATGTGTCTAGATCCAGCCCTTGCCACAAGAGTAATTGCCATAATGATCACCAGAGCTATCAGTCGATTCACATAATTTCCATATGGTCAAAGTGAATCGTTTCTTTGAACTTTGGATGTTTTTCAGAGCATGGTGCCAAATGAAAAGAAATTGTCAACGTAGAAAGATTACTTTTATCTCTTCTGCAGTATTTGTACAGTTGATTTACAGAAGGGAGGTCTTTACTGAATTGACCCCAGTCTTAGAATTTGTATTTTGGGATTATCTAAACTCCTTTTCTAGCCTCTGAATATGAATTCAATGTGAATTCAATTATTCATATCATATAGAAAAGTAAAATCCCAAATGACTGTCAAACCTGATCTGCCTTATTGCAGCTCATCTCTATCATGAATTAGAAGCCCAGAGTTCAGTATTTAACTTTGTTTTCCTGCAGCCACTCATGCCCTCTCTTTGAGCTTTAATTTTCTGTCTGAGGAGCAATGGCTAAAATCATGTGTGTCACTGCTTGTGTTTTTGTGCTTAGCCCTGGTGCTAAATTTACTGGGCAATGCAGTTGAGAGTGGTGCCTGAAAATGGGATATGCTGACGATTTTGGACAAAGGCAGTTTCTTGTGTAACCTGAGCACAAACCATAATTTGCCCCAGAAAAAATGGCACCCAATGGCAACCCTTTTCTAGGTGTTATATGCTTTCTGTATATGATCCCCCATAAATAAATTTGACTGTGGAATCCTGACCTAATCAGAACTTCTGAACAACTTTCAAGGGCAGCCCCATGGCAATAGCCTAGCCGTTAAAAAACACTTTAGGCTGCAATCCTATATATACATTCCTGGGAAACCTCATTGAATATAAGTAAGCATGCACAGGATTTCAGTGTTAGTGTTTGATGCCAAGCATTAGAAAGAGCCTGTACAGATTACCATTTTCTTTAAGACATAAATAAAAAGATTCAGCACAAGATAGTCCTACAACAAAGATTTATTGAAAATGAACAGCATCCAAAGTAAGGCTTTTTGGCTGGAAGCAGCAGCCTTTTACCACACATTATTTCACAGAACTGTATGTGAGGGGCACATAAATGTCCCCTTGCAACATGGCCACAAGACACAGCTTTAATAACAGAGATCACCCTGGACCACTTTGGTCATCTCTATGAATTTCCAGTGTAGACAAAATTAACCTTGGATTCTCCTTCCTATCATTCATGATTCCGGCAGTTTTCACACTTTCCCCTTGCCTCCTGTTCTATGTTTGTTTGCGGATTTCAAGTGCCATTAAAGAGGAGGGAGCGTTTAGGTCAGCACAAGAGCTCAGCAGTGTTCTTTTGCACTGTGGGCTAAAAGGGGATAACAATGACTGTGGACTGTGACTTCCGCAGAATCAACTCTAATCTCCTGCTACCCTTTTGCCCACAAGAGATGCTTGTTTTTGTATTGTTTTGCCCAAGAAGAAGAAGAAAGCACATCATTATGAGACACGTTGCTGATAACCAGGCACAATCAGGTGGTGCTTTCTGTGAAATGATAGCTGTGTTTTTCAATCATCCTCTGCTCCTCCAGACGACCTGTTTATTGTGCATTCACCCTGCTTTGCTTGCACAAACCTTACACAGAGTTCCGGCTGCACTCAGCCTTCATTGAACATTCCTTCTGATTTGTCAGCGGGGCAGTAACACAACAGTGAGCACTCCTCCTGATTTGCTTTTGGGGTGCTCATCAGCAGCACATTTCCTGCTCACTTTCCTAACTGCAAGAAGTCTTACGGTTCCTTGTTTCGTTTTAAAAAATGGAGATTTGTTGCACCACTGCAAAGAGCACCTAAAAGATAAGAACATACGAAGAGCCTGCTGGATCAGGCAGAATGGCTCTTCCAGTGTGGTGTAGTAGTTAAGAGCGATAGACTCGTAATCTGGGGAACCGGGTTCGCGTCTCCGCTCCTCCACATGCAGCTGCTGGGTGACCTTGGGCTAGTCACACTTCTTTGAAGTCTCTCAGCCCCACTCACCTCACAGAGTGTTTGTTGTGGGGGAGGAAGGGAAAGGAGAATGTTAGCCACTTTGAGACTCCTTCGGGTAGTGATAAAGCGGGATATCAAATCCAAACTCTTCTTCTTCTTCTTCTTCTTCTTCTTCTTCTTCTTCTTCTTCTTCTTCTTCTTCTTCTTCTTCTTCTTCTTCCATCCCAGCACCTGGTTCTCACAGTGGCCAACCTGTGGGAAACCAGCAAGCAGGAGCATAAGAGTCCTCTCCCCTCCTGTGGTTTCCAGCAACTGGTATTCTGAAGTATTACTGCCTCTAGCTGTAGATGTAGCACAATGTTGCCATCATGACTAGTTGCCATCAATAGCTTTCTCCTCCATGAATTTGCCCAATCCTCTATTACAGCTTCCTGAGTTGGAGGCCATCATTTCCTCCTGTGGGAGCGAGTTTCACAGTTTAACTCTTCGCTGCATATTAATCCATCTTAATTGGACAAACCCAGAATTCTGGAGTGTACTTGTTTCTGTCTCCAAAGCAACTTCTATTGACAAGGGAGGTTTCTGGCCAAACTAGGCCTTTTACCCTCTGCCCTGGATGTTCGAAAAGAAGTAGATGCAAGCCAGCACTATTTTTCTAGAAAAAGAGGTGCCAGAGATCGCCATGAACACCTCCCTTGTTCTTTTATAATGGCGCCCACCTGAGAGGTGCCAGAACTCAGTTCCAGTGAGTTCCTGCTGGAAAAAAAGCCCTGGATGTAAGTCTTGAGCTACCATAATCTATTCCCTTCAGCTATCAAGATGATACTACTACTACTTCTACTACTACTTCGCACATATTCACAGTATCTGTGCTACACTTATGCAATATATTGTGCAATGCAATACTGAGCAAATTTTAGAGCACTTTTACAGGTTTTAAAACCTTGTGCATACATTATCTCAGTAATAAATATGACAACTGTGTAAAATTGCAGATGGGAAGAGGTGTCCAAGCCTGCTGAATGCATTCGTATCAGAGGCAAATGCCTGAATTCCAGTTCAGCCTTTTCTCCCCTGTGCTATGCCCACAGTTATTTGCTACATTCCTGCTTCTTTTTAAAAGTTTAAATTTTTATTTCACGGCAAAACATTGCTCAGCATATTCTCTCTGTCTAAATAGGGGAACACTTCTCATTTTACAGCAAAGCCTCTGCGAATGCCCCAAGCAGAAATGCTATTTTGCCAGACTCATTTTTCTGTCTTGATGCGGATGGCATCTTTTTCAAGGCACCTGACAGAAAACCTCTAGGACTTGTACTTAGTTCAGTCAAGAGAAGCAATCCTGGATGGCATTGAAATGTTATGGGTCACCAAGTTGTGACAGGTAACATTCGTGATTGACCAGAAGGGCATATAAACCTGGGATGTGATTGCTTTAAGTGCTGTGGATATTAATGCGTACAAGGCTCTAGTGGGAAACTGGGACACAGAGCCCATAAAAGGCTTGCCCTTCCCCTGCCCTGCAACACACACATATGAACCTGGCAGGACAGGCAGAGAAACTTAGCATTACTGACCACTGGGAGTTGGGTCTAATCCTAGTCCTACTCAAAGCAGACCCACTGAAATTGATTGACCTAAATTATTAAGACCCAAACAATTCTGGACTACGATCCATGAAGAGTTGAAAAAAAATATTTAAGAGCACAATCCATAAGAAACCAGAAGCTTATCTGATGGGCTTACTAACTGATGATATTCCCAAAGACAAAAAAAAACATATTCCTTTATGGGACAGCAGCGGCGAGATTATTTGTCGCAAGGAATTGGAAAACAGGGAAAATACCAGAAATACCGGAATGGAGACCTAAGATTTGTGAATTTATGGCCATGGCAAAATTAACGGCGTCAGTCAGAGGGGGCTCTATTCAAAAAGTTAACAAAGAGTGGGAATGTGCAGAAGTATATATGGAAAAATATGGAAAGGAAAATTAATTTAACACAATTATAAAAGGATTTACTCGCAAGGATATAGGATAATACTATAAAAGACAGGAATATTAAGCATAAAAATGGATAACATAACAGGAAAAATAATTGATGTCTCAATAAGATCACACATGGGTGGGGGAAGCAGGGAGGGTGGGAGGGGGAATACAAAAAGATATCGGAAGATGTATTAAGAAATCCCAAGAATGTGATGCAAAAACAGAATGCCATATGTAACAGGGAATATGTGACAATGGTTGTAAATTTTCTTTTTTTCTGTATTTTATTTTCGAAATAAAAATTAGTGTGTGGGGGGGATTATTAAGACCCATCAACTTCAAGGGATCTACTTTGAGTATGACGAGAACTGGATACAGCTGGTGGCAGGTGAGCACCAGGAGAGGAGACCCACTGCCACTCCAAGGAACCTCCTGGCTAGAGTTGCCACCTTTGTTCTTGTAAAATTCAGGGCGGAGGGGGCAGATGGGAGGCGATTTCCAACCCCCACCTCACTTGGTTCTGAAATGACTTCAAAGAAATCCACCACAATCTATTGCAGCCTAAGAGGATCGCCCCTCTGGAATTTGTCACATTCACACATAATTTTGTAAATCTGTCTGTGCTTTGCTACGCAGAGCTTAAATACATGAGCAGTGTGGTGTAGTGGTTAAGAGTGGTAGACTTGTAATCTGGGGAACCGGGTTCGCGTCTCTGCTCCTCCACATGCAGCTGCTGGGTGACCTAGGGCTAGTCACACTTCTCTGAAATCTTTCAGCCCCACTCACCTCACAGAGTGTTTGTTGTCGGGGAGGAAGGGAAAGGAGAATGTTAGCCGCTTTGAGACTCCTTCGGGTAGTGAAAAGCGGGATATCAAATCCGAACTCTTCTTCGTCTTCTTCTTCTTCTTCCACCATTGGCATTGTTCTACATGCCAAATTTTTGGATGAGAGAGAAAAAAAATTGGGGCAAAGAGGGAAGCCAAGCCTTGTGGGGAGCTACTTCCTACCCACCCTCCTGTGTCAGATATCATGCAGATAATTATGTTCAGAACTGGGGCTCTCTCTCTCTCTCTCTGGCTATCTCCACTGAGCCCAGCTGGTTGCCACTTTTGCCTCTGGTCCTGCCCAGCACTGGGACACGTAGTGAAGAAGTAAATGCAGCCCTCTAGCTGAGAAAAGCTCCCCACAGATCCTGGGTTGCATCACTGGCATTAGCTGGGGTAGGGTTAGTGCACAACTTTTTCTATCCGTGCAGAAAAGGGTTTGTCATCACCACTGTTCGTTTCCCTCCCCCTCCAAACACATTGGAGTGACACTTGCCTTTATTCCTGTCACAGGCTTGTCAACTAGGTAATTAATGTTTTGAAGCTGTAATGGTTTGATCTTTATGAATATTGAAAAGTGAAAGTCACTGTGGAACACTTGCCAGTATAATAATGTTTTGGTTTGGAGGCTTATTGAAATTCCAGGGTATTTGTTACGTTTCTTGGAAACTGAGGTAGCCCAGGCCCAGCTTTCAGGAGCTCTTATATAAAAAGACAGTCTTTTAATTTAGATATTGTCCAGTTCTTAGTGGACAGAATTAACTTTTAAAAAATGAGAACCAAATGCCACATATTAACCTTCTAGCTGTGATAAGACAGCCAAAGATGTGATGAAACCTGGAGTTAAGAGTAGTCAAAATGAACCTCAAAGTAGGCCATACCTTTACATTCTTTCCTGAGGTAAACCCAGAATGCCTTTTATATAGTCCGTGTTGAACTTAACCGGAACAGAAATTTTACATTATATTACGACTGCAAACCTAAACAAACTTCTAAGGAAACAAGGGAACACAGTGCTGACCTCCCCACCAACTCATGCCCCCTCCTTATGCTAAATGGCAGCAACATGGTTGCAGCATCACCCCACCAGAAGACCAGCTTCTTCTTCTCCTGATGTACTTCCTCCCCACCACACATTATTGTATACACCTATCATGGTCCACCTTACACACTCTCTCTTTTTCTATACTAAAAAGCCCCAACTGTTGTAACTTTGGTTGTTGTTTTCTGTTCTCCTGGCAGAAGTAGAATTTGGGGAGCACAACTTCTGCAAATTTCAGGTTGAAGATCTTCCCATATTAAGAGCATTTTTAGGAACTTCAATGTGATGCTAGCATAGCTGCACAACTTGCTTTTAGACCGTAAGGAAGATACAATGTCAACCTAAAGTAGCAATACAGGGTTGTACCCAAAGTAGCACTGCAGAGCTCATCCCATTAGTGCAAGGATTTCCCCTTGCACAATAAGGCTTTTATCCCCCTGCACCTTCTCCCTAGATCTGTTATAGAATTGCCCCAAACATGCTATGCTTAGGGGTGAGGATAGTGTGAGAAGTCCCATTGCATTAGCAAAGGTCCTTGCACTGGTAGGATGTGTTAGTTGGATGCTACCCTTTAGGAAGGAAGGCTAACTGGAAGACGAAGATTGGACGCAGAGTTGCAAATTATGTGTAATTTCTACAATTGAACCTGTTGCACCCCTAACACTTGGTGACTTTTAAAATTTATTTACAGGCATTTGCAAGTGCACCATTTTAAGTACTAGTTATTTCATCATGCAAAAAAATTAATGCCCTTTCAAACATCTGATCATGACTGTTTTCAGAATTTACTGTCCACCTAGGAAGATAGAACAATGAAATTGTGTTGCAGCCACTGTGCAACTGTCACAAGTGTTCACATCTGCTGTGCAATTGTTGTTGTTCAGTCATTCAGTCGTGTCCGACTCTTCGTGACCCCATGGACCAGAGCACGCCAGGCACCCCTATCCTTCACTGCCTCCCGCAGTTTGGCCAAACTCATGTTAGTAGCTTCAAGAACACTGTCCAACCGTCTCATCCTCTGTCGTCCCCTTCTCCTTGTGCCCTCCATCTTTCCCAACATCAGGGTCTTTTCTAGGGAGTCTTCTCTTCTCATGAGGTGGCCAAAGTACTGGAGCCTCAACTTCAGGATCTGTCCTTCTAGTGAGCACTCAGGGCTGATTTCTTTAAGAATGGATAGGTTTGATCTTCTTGCAGTCCATGGGACTCTCAAGAGTCTCCTCCAGCACCATAATTCAAAAGCATCAATTCTTCGGCGATCAGCCTTCTTTATGGTCCAGCTCTCACTTCCGTACATTACTACTGGGGAAACCATAGCTTTAACTATGCGGACCTTTGTCGGCAAGGTGATGTCTTTGCTTTTTAAGATGCTGTCTAGGTTTGTCATTGCTTTTCTCCCAAGAAGCAGGCGTCTTCTAATTTCGTGACTGCTGTCACCATCTGCAGTGATCATGGAACCCAAGAAAGTGAAATTTCTCAAATCTGTGCAATTGGTCATGAGTAATATTTTCACCTCTATGTTAGCATAATTTCTGTGTCGAACTGAGTTGTTTATACTGGAATTCTGAGTTGTTTATTCTTTATCCAGCTTTCCAAAGCAGCAACTGGCAGGCTTCCCCTCTCTTTTTCTAAGTAGTGTGGTTTTTTGTTTTTGTTTTTAATCCTCTTTGAAGGTTAAACTCATTCTTGGAAGAAAAGGTATGATCAAATAAAAATCCTTTTATCTTGGAAGCAAATAGAAAGTCCCCAATCAGACATGAGAGGCTTGAGGATTCCATCATATACAGCCTGAAACATGTTTGTAGAGAAGCTGTGAACAAGTCAAAGATTTGTGATTCAGTGGGATCTTATTTATTGGTTGGGAGTGGCGAGAGAAGCTGGGCAGTGGCAACAGAGTTCTTTGGGCTTAGGGTGAGCACTCAAGGTAATTAACTGCTGCCATTTTGAAACTTGGGTGAATGTGGAAAGCCCTTAACAAAACATATTAAAACATATTTTTGTTAACTGACTAATGTCAATAATAATAATAATAATAATAATAATTATTATTATTATTATTCCCCGTCCATCTGTGTTTCACAGCCACTCTGTGCAACTTCCAGCACATATAAAAACATAGTAAGACATCTCTAGGTAGGGATGAGAAGGACTCTTGTCTGAAACCCTGGAGAACCATAACATGGCATTGTGAACAATGCTCAGCTAGATGAACCAATGATTCCTTCCTAGATTCCTACTGTCTTCCCATGTCAATAGCAGCCATTGTTAAACCCTTCCAAAATTTCTCCCAGGCAACTTTAATTACTGTTAATTTCCAACAGTTTAGAGATACCTTGAGATATGGGTGCCACTCAACTGGCTAATAGCATGCCTGTTGGCCTGATTATGTGTTGACCTGTCTTACCTATCATCTCAGATAGCTTCATCAATCCTGCGTCATCACTGATCACATCTACATTTTCTGTGCAGTGGGAGCAGCTGTATATTTGGGTGACTCCACCAGTCTTTGACTTTGTTATGCAGGTTTGGGGTGAGGGTCACCATCATTTTCATTATCTCAAGAAGCTTTTTGCAGATCTTAACACACATGCAAACGTGCTTCTGCATCATACTTTATATAATGGGGGGCTGCATAGACAATTTATACTGGCCTCTGCCCCACCCACCACCCTCCTTCCACAGAGAACAAGTGCTCTCAGTGAAGTGGAAGCAGAGCTGAAAGCGTACCTCTCTTACTACTCCAGCATCCTTACAAAACAATTGTTTTCTTTGCCCCTTTTTTCCCTGCGACACACTGTCAGTTGCTGCTTTTATCCTTCATCTTTGCTCCTCGCTGGTAAGGAATAACAAATGCATTCTTGCACCATGGGATTCCTGAGACTTAAAGAGATCAGCTTCAAAGACAGCCATCCCTGTTTACTTGGGAGGTGCGAGGCAGGAATCCTTGGCTTGTAGCACAATTTGCAGGTGGGCCTGACATAATGTGACAGTTTTAAGCATTTCATTCTCCGGCTTTTCAGAATTATGTGAAAGATACACATCTCACTGCCTCCTAGAAAGGAAAATTTAGCTGCCTTTGGTCAGGGGTAATTGCCTAGCAGCAATCCACCTCAAAGTGGGTTTGCAAAGTGGCAAAAAAGCAAATAATATATCATTGCCTATCCCCTGGAAGAGGCTGAATTGAGCCCAAAGAGACCTGCGTGACTCCCGTTCAAAAGTTATTAGCTAGGGAAACATAGTGCAACCTCTTCACTTCAGTAAAATCACGTGGCTGATTTGGCTGCCTTTGTTTTGTGACTCCAGTCTAGATCAGATCAGATCAGATCGGTGTACATGCAAGTCCTGCTTTCTGAATGCAATGTGTTCCCAGTAAACTGTTCACTTAGGTGAGTGTTCGCATAACAAGCTGATAATTACCAGATTTTCCTGTGGGAACATTTCAAACCCATGATTTGTCCAACCTCTCTCCCCAACCCACCCAGCCCCAACCCTACATGGTTTCTTCCTGAAATGGCTGCAGCCAACCAGCAAAAGAGACTCAAAGGAAAAGCTTATTTGTTTGATCTCCCTTCCCATAAGATTTCTGCCTTTGGCCAGCAAAACACAAACAAGTAAGCAGATGACTGAAATTCCCATGTGTCAAAAAAGGTTATTTATGTATGCTACTACTGTGGCCTGTGTTTTGTTAGCCCCAAAATGGAAAGCGATAGAGGTCCTAACTAAAGAAGAATGGCAACTTAAGTTGACAGAATATGCACAACTCGCGGACTTATCATATAGAATAAGAGAACAAGAAGAACTTACATTTAAAGAAGATTGGGAAACGTTTATTGAATATATGGGAAATATTTGTGTACAGCTGAAAACGCTGGCAGCATTAAGGTAAATTCAACAGTATAAACAAGTTTTGATGGATGCAGTAATGGAATAATGAATGGTATAGTTTTTGTAAAATATGCAGGGGGTTTAATGATATGTTAAATGAACCATGGAAAGAGAAGAAGGGAAGTCACTGATATCTTAAGGATGTAAAATGAGTATTTTAAATTGTAAAACAGAAAATTTAATAAAAATTGAGAGAGAGAGAGAGAGAGAGAGAGAGAGAGAGAGAGAGAGAGAGAGAGAGAGAGAAAGGAGGTGGGCAAACTCAGGCTGTTTGCATAGCTGAATCTGTGGTGTGTTTGAGTACTAATTCCTCTTGTTCAGAAGTGAATATTCACATAGCGAACATTCAGGAAGCAGGACTTGCATGTGTATGTATCTAGTCATCAGACAGAATACTGCAAAGGGACCACATTGCCATATGAAGGGGGAAGATGATAAAAATTAAACATAAAATTAAAAATTATCTATAAATAAAATTTTATATATATGAAATTTTTGGCATGAGACAGGATTCTTTCCTAATTTGATTGCTAATAATTTCTATGCTTCCCTTGACCATGTTCATGTTAATCATGCAAGCACATTGCTTCCTGGCTTGGATATGCCAATGATTTTTCAAGGTTAAAAATGCAAATGCACTGCTTTCATCTCTGAGCCATGTAGGAAATATGCATCATAATTTAGGATACACAGACTTTAATCTTAGAGATCAGAACAAAGCTCTTCAGTTTGCTGGGGAGGATTATCATCCCTCTTTCTATGAAATACAAAACAGCCTGTAATCCAAGGAAAGCATTGCTTTAGTTATATACATCTAATAATAATAATAATAATAATAATAATAATAATAATAATAATAATAATAAATTGGAACCCTTTGACATACTGGACTGTTTGAAATAATGAAAATTATATAGCAAGGCACAAATTCTACATGGCCTTCCTTCCACTGCCGTTGACTGGATTTTGGACTGTAGTATAAAAACAACAGCAACACAGTCTTGTGGCACCTTAAAGACTAGCATGTTATACCTCAGTTAGCAGGTATAAATATACAGGGGTATAAGGAGGAAAATGTAGATGCTGGGAGTTAAATTGGAATGGAAAGCAAAAGCAAAAAACAAACAAACCCAGCCTTTGGCAATTCAGATAGAGCTTAAACACATAGAAAATATGCCCAGAAAACCCTTCACAACTACAGTAATTGCTTAAAACAACAATCATTTCAGTGATTGCTGCCCTGGATCCTCATGGTGATGGGTGGGTGAAATATCTACTGAAATGGTGGTGATGATAATTGCATAAATTAACACAGGTAGTGGGATTGGAAGCCATTGTCTCTATTGAGACCAAATTGAATAAAACTGAACTTCTTGGTATGTTGTAACTTGGCAGTAAAATGCACATAAGAAGCGCCTGCTGAATTAGGTCAACGGCTCATCTAGTCCAGCATGCTGTTCTCACAGTGGGCAAACAGATGCCTGTAGGAAATGGGCAAGGAAGGTAGGAGCACAGGATCACTCTTCCCTCCTGTGGTTTCCAGCAACTGGTATTCAGAAACATTACTACCTCCAACTTATTGATAGACATATCCTCCATAAATATGTCTAATTCTCTTTTAAAGCCATCCAAGTTGGTGGCCATTACTTCCTCCTATGGGAGTGAATGCCATAGTTTAAATATGCACTGCATAAAGAAGTACTTTCTTTTATCCATTGTTGTTGTTGTTGTTGTTGTTGTTGTTGTTGTTGTTGTTGTTGTTGTTATTCAATTCATATATTGCCCTTCACCATAAGATCTCAGGGTGGTTCACAGAATAAAACACAAGAGAAAAACACAAGTAAGTAATTAAAACAAAAACAGCCAAACAAGAATCTTTCAACATCCCAATCACCATCCAATCACCATTTGATCAGGTGCCAGGATTGGTACCCCTACCTGTGTATGTGCAAGGATAACAGGCAAGAGGACCAGCCTAGCCATGCAGCAGAGCCAGGTGGCATTGCTTCCAGTGATGCGGCATGAATTGATACCTAGTGGAGCAAGATATTTTGAACAATTGGCCTTGGCATGGGTGGGGTACCATCTGAACTTTGCTTCAGGCAGCAAAATGTCTTACAGAATCCATTTTGTACTCTTCCACCCCATGACAGCCATTTTTTTGACTGGCACCCACAACACTTTCTCGCATTCCCAATGTGCCCACAGAAAGGTTGGGCCAGACTCCTTTTGGGACTTTACGCACCAATAATAATACACTGATCAGTCATGTCCTAGCAGCCAGTGCACAGCTTTTAGCAGTGATATAATATACAGAGGTGCTTTGGCCAAAAGCATGATATCTCAGGAAGCAGAGTCCCAGATTGCCATATAAACTTGATTTGTGAAAACCACTCTGAAAAATCTATGCCTCAGCTCCTGCTTTTGAACACTCTTCTGCCTGTCTACCTTGCAGGTATAGCTATTTCCTTATTTAAAGTTCACCTCTCGCTAAGTAAGTCTTGAACTGCCTCAGTGGAAAGCCAACTTAATGTGTGGCTTGAAGTGAAAGCTTCTCACCTGACCTTCGTTGCCCTGCCAACTCCAAAGCCAAAAATCGTGGAAGAGAATGAATGTGTGTGCATTGTGACCCTCTCAAGCACATCCAGGCTTCAGAATGGTTATCCTTTCCAGGTATGCTATCAGAGGGTAAAATAAGGGGAATTACAAGCTGGTAAGTGATTTTATTCTTGCTTCATCATGCCAAGAAGTTCAACACTTGCCTTGTTCTGTGGCCAAAGCCAGAGCTTAGACATTTGTCATGTTTATAGCTAAGCCTTTAAGAAGTGAAGTGATAGTATACAGTGTGTTTGTCAGTAATGGTACTGTGCTATTAGTTAGCTGCTGTACTGATGGTAATGTCAGGGACTGGGCAGAGGAGGAGGAGTGGTGGAGACCACCTCCCCATCCTGACCCTTCAAGGAAGGAGGAAGAGGAAGGCAGTATAGATTTACAACAGTGGTTTGCGGGAGGTCACAGTTCAGAGGCAGATGAGGGGGAAAGTTGGGAAATAATGGAAGAGGAGGAACAGGCAGAGCTGGAGCAGCAGTTCGCTGATACGTCACTAGAAAGCATTCCAGACCCACCATCTCCCAGAACCCGGCAAGCCTTGAAAGTAGGAGAACAAAGAGCTCAAAGACAGAGGGCACTTAGCCGGCATCCATAGAGGAGATGATGATGATGATGATGATGACGACGACGACGACGGATGAGGAAGTGGGAGAGAAGGGGTGGTGGAGATTCACTCAGGACAATCCCATTATCCAAGAGGCTGGGTTCTAAAGTTTGAAATATAAAAAGACTTTTCCTTGTCTTTAAAGTTTCCTGGGCAACCAGCTGGGGGGACGCTCTCAGCACCCTGACAGGTATGCTGCTGCAACATGAGTCCTGTTCAGTACAAGCGGAGCTGCAGGTTCAGATATTTGGATTATGTGCTTGGCTGAGGAGCCAATGGGATGAACCTACTACCTGACAGATTACAACTGGATGCCTCTAAATCAGCATCCTGCTAAACAAAATCATTTTGCAGCACCCAGGCAACAGTTGGCCTTCCATAGCTAGGTCACTAAAGGGGGTCATATTTCACCCATAGTAGACCACAGGTTTGTGGGCAAGTCATGGCTAATTTGTTCATATATTATAATAATGACAACAAACATTTATTTTAGACTCTAGAGCCTTCATGTTTTGTATCAGCATATCTCTACTTCAACGCTATAAAATGAATCAGGTGAGTTCCTGGCACACAGCTGGGTCTCTCATCCCACTAAACCAGAGGCAGAACTTGAAAAAGGAAACAGCAATGCCAAACTGAATAGGCCTACCTGCCTACCATATCTTTCTTCATTTGGATCAGTCACATTCTTTTGACAACACAAAATGACACTTAATATTGTTTTGCTGTGCACCAGTAGAATCTTGTCCATTGCATTTAATTCCATCTCATTGCTGTTGCTTGTGGAGACCATAATGACCATCCCTGGGGAGTAAATTGCAATGACATTCATGCTTGTTTCCAGGCATGCATTAAAAAAAAGTTTTTAATTTAATCCCGCTCACTCCAAAATAGTTATTCAAGCTTAAGTACATCACAGAAGCACAAAAAGCTTCAAGGAGCTTTTGGATTGTCCCATCTGAATACTCAAAAGAGTCCCTGAATGCCTGCTGCTTCCACCTTTTCCTGCCTCCCTCCCTCTTCTTAAAGGCAATCTGCCCCACAACTCAGCTTGAGGAAGGTGATGTGGAACAAGATGGTTGGAAAAAGAAACCATGTGTCAGTTTCTGCCCAGGAGGACATCCTCCAGAGTTGTCTCTTTGGGCAAATGAAGCACATAACGCCTTTGCCTGGAAATGAACTAGCAACCAGATTAGGGGTTTGGATTGCTCTACCCTACTCTAGAAATCTGAGAACACAATACAGAGTTGGACTGATCAATGGTTTGATTCTGCGTAAGGTTCCTGCTGAAATAAACGAAGCTTCACGAGATCACAGTGTCATCAGATAAAGCGGCGCCCAAAATAAGTAGCCTAGAAAATAACATACGATGCTATTTTATGTCAATGAAAAACTGCATGCCACACCTCCTTCAACTGAGAAATGAGCTGAGGCCATAAATGAATCCATATAAATACCGGAACCCAGTTTCATTACAAAACAAATTGAGAAGCCTACTTGAAAACAGTTGCACATTTTTAATAAATGCCCTTCATCTGCTTAAAACATTATGCATTTTGCTCAGCCCAGAGAAGCAGGATTCCCAGAAAGGAGCACAATGGAAGGGGAAATGAAAAGATTCAGCAGCTGCTATTTAAGGCTGCTGTAAGCCTTTGCTTGAAGAAATAATTCTATGTACCGTGTCCCACTGCTTTAGAGACAGGGATTATTTAAGTCAGAGCCAATTTTTGGCAGCAAACAAAACTGCGTTGTGCAAATTCTCCCGAGAAAGAGAGTTCAGTTCTAAAACATGTAGACGAAGTGGAGGGGTGGGGGGTGGGAATGCCAGACAGGAAGCAGTAAATCCAAATGAGCTCCAGAGGAGTTTTTATTTTGGGAAGATGCTAGCATTACTTATACTCTGGTCTTCTGCCCACAGGACTCACAGACCAAAGTATAGAAGAAATATACAAAACAGAATGTAGATCAAACTCAACCCCCCCCCCCAAAAAAAACCTCACATGAAAAACACGGCCAAGTGTAAACTGAAGAAACTATACACACAATCTTAAAAAGAAAAGAAAAACAGTGCAAAACCCAGAAATGGGAAACCTTTAAATATTAAAAGCCTGTTGAAAGAGAAAAGTTTTTAGCTCAGAGCAAGACAGGGCCAGGGAAGAAGCCTGATGGATCTCCACCGGAGGGGCATTGCAAAGTTGTTATTGAAAAACATGTAGGTAGCCATCAGGAAACCATAACAAAAAATTTTTTTTATTTGATTCATTGATTTACAGGATTTTTTATCCCATCTCTCATCACCTCTGGGCAGTCCAACACAATATTTCATGCATACACTGTTGAGATCTTTTTTTCACTCTCTTTTGAAAATGGTTTATCTTGAGATTTTTTTTTTTTTTGTCTTTTACTAAAAAGAAAGAAAATGCCCTAGCTCCAGACTTTTATTATTTTATATATTCAGAAGTTTTGGCCACATTTCACTTCTTATGGAAAAGTTTCCACTCACCTGGAATCGAGAGGAACATATACTCCCTCTTACAGGCTGCTGTAGGTTAGAGATAGGATTTCTTAAACAAACAGAAAGAGGAGGAGCTGGCTGTTTTGTTGCACCTGTTCTGTTATCTTCTGGGTTTACACAGGTGTTGTGCTGACGATAAAACAAAAGGAGGAAAAACATGGACCCCCCCCTATAAAATGTAACTTAAAAAAAATCAAACCAAATATTTATGAGAACATTAGATACAGGGTGGACATGTTTAATAGTGACAACCCCACTCCTCTTAAATAGCTTAAAATCAAGTTTAGCAATTCTAAAGCCTTTAAAGAATGTTAAGGAGCCAGCTCTTTCAGTCAAAAGTCTTACCCCAACAGATTTTCAAGCTGCTTCATTGAAGAAAAAGTCGAGACAGAGGAACAGGTAGCAGCTTCCTAAGTACAGGGCCCCCTAAACCTCAAATTCAGATTTTTTAAAACTCCTATATAGAATAATAGAATTGTAGAGTTGGAAGGGACCCCAAGAGTCCTCTAGTCCAGTGTTTTTCAACCACTGTTGCCTGGTGTGCCGTGGGAAAAATTGAAAAATTCAAGAGAATTACTTTATATATAGTCAATATAGGCACAGAGTTAAATTTTTTAACATTTTCTAATGGTGGTGTGCCTCGTGATTTTTTTCATGAAACAAGTGTGCCTTTGCCCAAAATGGTTGAAAAACACTGCTCTAGTCCAACCCTCTGCTATGCAGGAATCTCAACTAAAACATCCATGACAGATGGCCATCCAACCCCTGCTTAAAAACCTTCACGGAAGGTCTGCTTGAATCACTAACCCAAAAGAAATACCTGAATAGAAGTTTTCAACAACGGTTTAAGTTTCAGAGTATAAAAGACAAAATAATTGCATTATTAATAATGAACAAAAAATAATGTAACAATTAGTTTATGTATCAAACAATGAATCTCTAGATGATGGTGTACACTAATATAACACACACAAAAAAAAAAAACATTGGGCGAGATTCAACTAACGGAGCCCACTAGCAGAAGCCAGCACAAGGACTTGCAGACCCTCCAAGTGTCCCTATTTTCCAAGGACATCCCTGATTTAGAGAAGCCATTCCAGTTTCTGATTTGATCCCAGAATGTCCAGCTTTTCCTTAGGATGTCCCGGTTTTCACTGGAGAAATGTTGGAGGGTATGGGCGTCTGCTAACACAGTGGGGCTTTGTACCTTCTCCTTCCACATCCTTGTGTTCCCCATGCACCCACCCCCCCAAACTGACTCAGGGGGTTGTCAGGAGAACCCCCCAGAACACTCAGCTGGGGGGGGGCTATATTTCCATCGGGGAAGGGGAAAAATTGCACTGATGGAGCGAACTCCTTTATCTCCATAGCACCATGTTGAATTCATTCCACGATGTATAAATAAAATATAAATAGAAAACCAAAAACCCATCAAATACAAACACTTCAAACCTAGCCTAAGCACAAACAAATATCAGCACTTCCTTTTCTTCTTTCATCATTTATAAACAATAAGCTTCTTCCAGTTCCAAAACAAGACTTCTGACCTTAGATCATGTTAATAGATTTCCGTTCTTTGATCCTCAGTGTCCCTGGGCTAACTCTGAAATTAACTACTTTGGACTCTTGTTTATTCCTATGATATTTCCTCTCATTTTCCTGGAAATTATCTTTGATTACCCTGCTCTCTCAATGGTTCTGTCCTTACTGAAACATTTGCTCCCCCCCCCTTAATAGATAGGCCAAGAGATTGGAATAGGAGAATACAAATAGGTAGCCGGGGTTGGTGGGTAATAAGCTTTGCAAGAGAGAAAAGACTAGAAAGGCACCTATCTCTAATCCATAGAAGTCCAACTGATTTTGGAGGTGGATCCAGGATCAGGACCCTCGAGGCCAATTTTGATGCCTGGGCAGGCTCACTGCCGGTCAAAATAGGCAATACTTTGGTCCAGGAATTGGACCATTAGTCTGAGAAGGCAGTTTTATACACTCATTCATAGGAAGTGACCTTAGATGTCGGCAGAACCTGGATATAAGAACACGAAGATCCTATACAGAGTGCAGGAAAATAAATGCTGACGACTTGGGAGTGTATTCATTCTAACAGTGTTCAATTTCATTTAAAGCATTAATGAAATCACATGGACCACCTAGATGGAAAAGGAAGGTGTCAAACAAACAAACAAACAAACAAACAAACAAAGGAGGTCTGCAACATGAACTTTCTATATTATTGTTGTTGTTGTTGTTCAGTCGTTCAGTCCTGTCCAACTCTTCGTGACCCCATGGACCAGAGCACGCCAGGCACTCCTGTCTTTCACTGCCTCCCGCAGTTTGGCCAAACTCATGCTAGTCGCTTCGAGAACACTGTCCAACCATCTCATCCTCTGTCGTCCCCTTCTCCTTGTGCCCTCCATCTTTCCCAACATCAGGGTCTTTTCTAGGGAGTCTTCTCTTCTCATGAGGTGGCCAAAGTACTGGAGCCTCAACTTCAGGATCTGTACAGTATTATGCAGTATTATGCCACCTCTCCAGTCATGTAGACTGATGCACAGTTTTCCTCCTCTGGATGTACTTTGAACATTTGTGTGGCTGTGATGGCCATGCCTGTTGCCTGCAGGGCTGCTTTGCTGACATGCTCAGTGGATCAGACACAGCTTCATCTATCACCCCAGTCTTACAGCTTCTCCTATGAAGTTCCTAGTTCCTGCCTGTATAGGCACACTGAGACCACTGATACACCTAGACAAAATCTTCTTTGAATCACATGTTTGTGCGTGTTAAAAATCACTCTGTGAAAATAGCTGCTCTCAAAACACACACAAATTGGGAGAGCTGGAAAGAAAATTGCATGCTGGGCTGCCCTGGGATTCTCTTATTTAATTTTAACTCCATCTTCTAATCATGCATGCATTGTTAAATGAACTAACACATGGGGTTGAAAATTACCAGGCAGGTGTCTGAAAGACTTCCGTAAGCAATTCTGCCATGGTCTAATTAGTGTTCTAATATATTTTACAATGCACAGTCATCGTTATTTTCTCTTCATTAACTGCTGATATACAATACATGTTTTTGGTTTTGTTTCTATTTTAAAAAAAGGCAGCAATTTCGGGGGGGGGCCTATACAAATAACAAAACTACTTGTTTTTCTTCTTGAATTCAAAGGCAATGGGAATATGATTAATGCAGATAATTTAAAGTATGTGCATAAAACATTAAAAATCATCATACCGTCACAGCTTAATGTTCATTTGCAAATTGTCAGATTTTCTTGTCAACATTAATAATTTCAATGTCTGGCGCACTTCTTGGAGCACAAGCAAATGCAATCAACAGTGTTCTTAAAGCTGTTATTCCGTTAGCAAAAGCTTCACCAGGGTGCAACATGGGCAGAGAAACCCTAACAGGCATCCAGCTCATTTTTGTTGTGCCAGCTCCATCCTGGTGTAGCTAAGGGGTCCTTGGGGCTTTGGGTGCGAAATCCCTTGTACACTCCCTGAAGCACTGCATCCCTGAGGCTTTCCACTAGCAAACACCTGCTGACCACCTGCTCCTCCTACCAGCGATGCATCTTTCTGACGACAGAGGCCATTTGAGGCTCCGTGCCATCTTATTCTTGCCTCTGCCCCCTGGAAGCCATCAACATACACTTGGGGGTGAGGGAGTAGGATTGCTCTGGAACAACCCAATCCTATACTCCAAACTAAATTCCACTGGCTTCAAGGGGCTTTATTCTCAGATAAGTATCTATAGGCCTGAAGCCTCAATGTAGATGCTCGAGATATATGCCACTATAGAACAACAGGCTTGATATCCAAGCAAGACGTGTCACATGGAAGTTGCTGGGTTTATGGTGGTATTTTTTAAAAATATGTCCCTGCATGTTCACAGGTACAGTGGTACCTCGGGTTAAGAACTTAATTCGTTCTGGAGGTCCATTCTTAACCTGAAACTGTTCTTAACCTGAGGTACCACTTTAGCTAATGGGGCCTCCCGCTGCCGCCGCACCGCCCCCGCGCGATTTTGTTCTCATCCTGAAGTAAAGTTCTTAACCTGAGGAACTATTTCTGGGTTAGCGGAGTCTGTAACCTGAAGCGTCTGTAACCTGAAGCGTCTGTAACCCGAGGTACCACTGTACTTAGCTTCAAACCCAGCTACATCTACTCTCAGAATAAATAGACAGGGACGAAAGCTTCGGGAACAAAACCTATTGGTTTTGATATAAAGGAACTGTCCACAACTTCATTTTGTTTTTGGCAGAACTGGATTAAATTTACAGGCTTTTTAGCCCCTTCTGAGAGGATGGATACTGCAAAGTTTCAGATGGAGGGCATCAATGGTTTTCCTGTATGGCCAGCACGTAACATTTAGAGGATTCACTTAGCCTCCCTTACTGTTTTGTGGGCAATTTGTATGAAAAAATTTTTACATGAGAGAGATGCCCCTGGTAGGAAACCTGCTAAATGGTAGTCAAATTGGTCCAGGGTTTTTCCTGTGCTAGACACCTTTAAAGTTGATGTGGGGGGAGGGAATTTTCTTCCGTACCTGTGGTTTTGTGGGCAACAGTTGTATTGTGAAAATGACATACAGTGTAGAGATATCCCCAGGGAAAGCAATCTTCAAAATTTCAGAGGAATGGATGCAGGGGTTAGGGAATGATGATGTATGAGAAAAAATAGCTCCAGGCTTTCTTCTCTCACAAGATCCAGGTCTGAATTGTCTCAATGTTGTTCTTTCCATGGGAACTTTTCTTAAAGTAGCAAAAAGTTCAGATTGCTGAAATCACAAATGTTGCCAGCTTGCTCATCTACTAGACCAGGGGTCAGCAAACTTTTTCAGCAGTCCACTGTCCCTCAGACCTTGTGGGGGGCCGGACTATATTTTGAAGAAGAAAAAAATGAACGAATTCCTATGCCCCACTAATAAGCCAGAGATGCATTTTAAATAAAAGCACACATTCTACTCATGTAAAAACATCCTGATTCCCGGACCATCCACAGGCCGAATTTAGAAGGCGATTGGGCCGGATCCGGTCCCCAGGCCTTAGTTTGCCTACCCATGTGCTAGACCAAACCTACTTCTTGCTTCTTAGTCCCCTGTAAGCAAAAGCTATTCACGCACACATGTAACTGTTCTGCCCTGGTTGCTATGCAGTTGCTAAGGCTTGGAACTATTTCTTATCAAAGTTGGTGCACTCTGCTCTGCAAAGCTCACAACTAAAGTTTTCAATACAACTAGATTAACTTAATTTAGTAGTGCAGCAATAAAATGGCTAGTGCATTTGCAAAGCTAAGCAGTGTCCAGTATGGTTTCAAATGGGATGGGGGGAATTGTGTGTTGACATTCTTCTATTGAGGGGGTTGAACTAGATGCCCCTCAAGGTATCTTCCAACTCTATACTTATATGATTCGATGAAAAGTCTAGAATAGAATATATAGGTTTGATACAGGTTTTTTTTAAAGCCTTATATGTGAATATGTCATAGCATAAATATCACTAATGAGCATTAAAGCTAACTAGGTGGCCAAATGCACAAGTTGGTGTCAGTGCTTCTGCTCATTAGGGTTGCCAACTTACTAAAACCATGGTTAACAGTACAAAATTCATTTTAATTATGACACCTCCCTCTCCCCCCAAAAAACTGCAAAGAGGAATAAAACAAAAACAGGCTGTATGTGCTTTGCCTAAACAAAGAGGTAGCAAAAGAAATAATAGCCTCAAACAAGCCACAAATGCATCTCCAAGACCCACAAACCCACTCCTCTTTCTCTTTTCCATCAGCCCCTGCAAAAATTACCAGTTACTTCACCCTGGTTATTTGCTCTCACTGTTCACTCCTTCTCACAGAACTTACCTGGGCTGATTACTCCTATTTGCAGACTGTTAATTAGATCTCACAGGCTAGGCATAGGGCTCAATTTCTCAACAATGGTACTCAAAACCAAATAGGACTCAGGTTAAATATTATGGTTCCATTGCTTCTGACCCCCCCAAAAAATCTACCAGCTAAAAATTCTGGACAATGACAAGTTTTGAGTCAATTGGCTTTTGAGATATTCTTACCTGAACAAGTGTTACAACTTCTATACCAGTAAACCACTGATGTTCAAAAGGCTTCATTTTATGACTCTGAAGGTCAATCAGGTGTTTGAACATCACATGAAGAATTAAATAATGAGCAAACACATCATTTTTTTTTACTCTGATCTCACAATGTTGTTGCAGTGTGTTTTGCATCTTTCCCAGGTCTCTTGGAAATGTATAAAGGAAATAGTTTGGGGTTTGAACTTTAAAAGAATTACACCACAAAGATATATGTCAAAGCTCACTCTCATCTCTTCGCACTCAAGGGAGAGATAATATTGCAGTATGTTTTTTGGCCTCCTTGGAAAGAGAGCTGTGATTTGAACCTGAAGTGGAGAGTTGTGTCATAAACATGCATATCAAGTTTCTTTGTGATCTCTCCGTATGATCAAGGAATATATCACACAGTAATTCGAGTCTTTCATAAGATCATAGAGCATAAGAAAAGGCTACTGGATCAATCAGGCCATATAAATGTAAACTCATACATATCTAAAGGAGACAGTATTGTGCAGTGGTTAGAGTGTCACAATAAGACCTAGGAGACCAAGGTTTAAATCCCCACTTGACCGCGAAGCTCACAGGGTGATCTTGGGCCAGTCCCTGCCTCTCAGCCTAACCTACCTCAAAGGGTTGTTGTGGGGATTGAAGAAGGAGGGAGAGAACCATGTGTGCCACTTTAAGCTCATTGGAGAAAGAAGTGGGTTATAAATGCAATAAATAAATAATAAATAAAATTAAAAAGAAGACTAGATTTTCTGTTTTGCATTACTGTCTGAAGATGCTCAATGATGATAGCAAGGTAACTTGCAAAATTAATATTACTTAAGAAAAGTGCTTGAAAGTCAGGGGAGCAAAGAAAGAAATCCCCAAAACAACTGGGTTACCTTGAATGATTTCTCACATACTCAGAAAAAAATCAATGTACCGGCTGAAGAAGCTGAGCATCTATCTTAGGTAAGTATTGGAAGACAGTAGCATTACGAACCTTGAAAAAGGGCGTCATTAATGACTTTAAAAGGGAGGGATGGATAAAAGATGGATTCCACCACCACCACCATTACTCCTACCCCTCTTAGTGCAACTTAACATTATGTAGTGCCAAGAATGTGCTGGTTTCTGCACAGAAATGTAGCCCTTTCCCCAGAGAACCTATGATCTACGCTGGACGAGCAAGACAAATGTATGGTGGGGTAGTGAGAGGAAAGAGAAAGCATAAGCTAATAGAAGTCTAGTGCAGATGGAGTAGGAGTCAACTAAAAGATTAGATACAGGAAAGTGAGGCTGTTATTAAGGATGGATGGATCCGTCTACATTCAGTTCGTGTCAATTTCACCTGTACTGAAATGCTTGCTCAGGTAAGCATCTGGTTCAGAACTTGATTCATCAAAAGCATGGCACGAGGGCAGCCATCTTTTTTCCTGAGAGGGATAGCAACTCATCACACCCCATTGTTCCCCCACGCATTTGTGGCTCTATTTTCAATATGTGCTGCACTTACGGCCCCTTTGGGGGTTTATTTAAAAAAACAAGCAAACAGCTCTTAGATCTGTAAAACCCATTGTGGTGCAGATTCTGAAGCAGAACTATGTTCTGGTCTTCACATTAGTCTGGGAAGTGTGGATCGGGTGAATTCGCTTCAGAAGCCAGACCTAAAGCACCCACAGCTGTTGCAATGTTTGTTCAATAAAGGCTTTGGGGAGGAACAGGCAGGAGAAGAGGGAAATGATTTGGCTTATAGAGAGTGGGGAAGGTTGTTGTAGTTCGGCTTTCACCAACCTGGTCCTTTCCAGATGTTTTGGGCCACAAATCCCATCAGCTCCAGTCAGCACGGCTGTGCTGGCTGACGCTGATGGGATTTTTAGTCCAAAATACATTGAGGGCAGCCGGCTGGCAAACGCTGCTGTATAACGCAGGAAGAAGCATGGGGAACATCATTACAGAAGATAGAAATCTCTACTTGTTATATATTTAAAGCTAGAATAAGTCAACATGGCCTCCATTGTGCAAGGGGAGGCAAGATTAAATAACTTGCCCAGGCCTGCAGCCAGGATTATTGGAGGCACAGAGCAGATATCGGTTCCTTTCCTTGCCACCTTCATGCCCACTCAATATTGCTCTGATGGAGTTTGTCTGGGAACATTTGATGTTTGCTGGTGATGCAAGACATTACACACTCATTTGTTCTATTCAGCATGGCAAATAGAATAAATGAGTGTGTAATGGAAACGTTTGATAGGATTCTGGCCTCTTTTGCTACAGCTGGAGAGCACAAAATGCTGATGCATCAGGAATAAAGGCTGCAAGCCAGCACCCCCTCTCCTTCTTCTTCTTATTTGCTAAGAATGGTCTGGTTTTCTAAAATGAGGAGGCAATGGTGTCAACACAATGTAACATGAAATCCATTCAGCACAGTGTTGTATTAGCTGTATTTAGCTTTGTACCTCAACTCAGAGAAGCTATTGAATTGGTTGAAGCACCTTTCTGCAACTCACTATCCATTAGAGCAGACGAAAACTTGGTAAGATGGAGTTCCTATGATTGGTTTTCGGTGTTAAATGAGCTACACACAATAGTTAGCAGAGTACATGCTTGCAAATGGCGTTGGTTACGGCACTAACTTCTCATAGTAAATACAGCAAAGCAAACCACTAAGTGTAATAAAACAGTTGATGGTTGATGGTTGATGGTTGATGACTTCTGCAGTATTGTTCCACCAACTCCCAGCAGACTGCAATAGCACCATTTGTAAGTCATGGAAAACAATGGGAAGCTTTCAGTTGATTTCCCCTATAATTCTTCTTTCATGGTGAGCCGTTTGGAAGAGACATATGCAATGTAGACACCTCCTAAGGACATCCATGCCTTGCCTCAGAACATGAAACTGTAGAAGCTGAACAAAGATAAGCAGGATCTACTTCTTCTCAGCCTCGTAATTTAACACTAAGACACCTTTAGGACTCAAAAAACAAAAGACTTGCAAACATCATGTCAGACCAGACAACAATTGCCTGTGATCTTGCTGGTGTAAAACCACATTAGCATTTCAGTAGCCACCAAACCATTCCTTAAAGCTTCCTTGATGGTGCGCTGTTTGAGGTGGCCAACCCAGGAGCTCTTCAACGACGCTTTCATGCTGTTGGTGGCCTTAGGAATTTCAGCAGGAGTTAGGGGAGCCAACTCAACTTTAGCATAGTACCAAATGGTGACCAGGTAAGGCTTTGAAAAAATGATAGCAGCAGAGACAAGCTTGGGCTCTTCAGTGGTAATGGCCAGCTTCTGTGTACCTTGTGCCATGCCAAGACTGAGGGATGAAGGGAGGAGAATTGAAGGAAGGGATCTGCTACAATATGTGATACTGGGGAGTAGCCCCTGTTCAGGATTCCACCCAATCCATTTCCCTGGATTTCTGGATTTCCTCTAACAGCCAATCAGCACCCCAGACCTACTGAACATGCTCAACAGTGTCCCCCCCCCAAAAAAATGCATTTCTGCAAACCTCAAAGCTCCCCCAACACTGCTGATTGTCTTATGCCTGGGTAGTTTCGTTTTTGATACGTAAGGACTGCCAGCGAATATGCAATCGATGCAAAATGTAGCTTCATGTTTAATATTTTAACTAAAAAGTCTCCTGTTCATGAACAGAATCATCAGTTTGGGTGACCTTCACATAATTTGGCTTTGCATCTCTTCTCTAAAGTTTTGACTGCTTCCACCCATCCACCCACTCTGGTCCCTCTTTTTGCAACTTGAACAATTACCTGCCCCCTCTGTCTCTTTCATTCCTGACCAACCACGCAGTCACCTCTCAGCCTGCAACTTTTCAGGATGAAAGCCCCAATGCATCAATTCTTATTCATTTCAAAGGGGGTTTCCATGAAGCCACCCCCTTTTTTATTTTTACTGTGTCCAACAAATTAAACACACACTTACCCGGCAGGGGAGATACCCTGATGAAGACTGGAAGACAGATTTTCAGATGAAGTCTTGCTGGAACTGAACTCTTGAAAACTTGGTAGTGTGATCATGGTCTCTGGGGACTATTTGTTCACCGAGATCCATTTTGCCACTGAAACATGTCATCCCTTCCTTAGAAACTAATTGGATTGATGGTACAAATGTTTGTCAATTCCTCATTGGGAATGCTTTTTGCAGCTATCCTCTAAGAAAGATCTTCAAAACAGTTCCTTATTCAGAAGCCTGTTGTCAGCTGCTCAGACGATTCTTAAATACAATAACAATATTTTTTCTGCTATATTTTGGGGGGGGATGCCTCACTGAAATGTACTTTGCAGGCTTTTGCAGACCAAATATGGAGGTTCATTGCACACAGCTGCTCCCAGAGCCACTTCTCACAGAGTCAGCACTCTGACACATCTGCAAACTTGTAACTGGGTGCAGGCCTGTAAGCTTGTGTCTCTTACCAATGCATGTCTTTATGACCCATTTTTTTAAATTTCCAAGTATGCTAAGCGGACAGCAATAGTATAATTCTTCAAATCTTATAACGATTCCATCAGTGTAAAATCATTATCCTTGGGCATGAAGCAAGCCGATTCAATTATGATGTTGGTTGAAAACCTGAGGATGAAAAGTTGTAGTACATATTAAACTTGAGGGTGGGGGGGTGGGGAAGCACACACACAGCAGCGCGTATTAAAATAGTATTACAGAAATCTGGGCATTGAGGCTAACAAATGCTAATATGTTCTTTTGTTACCATCTAATTTATATGATTCATGTAAGCCTGCAGCAAGAGAAAACTTGTTCTAAATTTCATAAGTGCTACACACACACACACACACACACACAAGCCATGCAATGAATTGTAAAGGTATTAACATTCATGTCTAGTTGTGTTATTAAGCTGTACACATCAAATCTGGTAGTACAAGTGGAAAAATGTCATAATGAAGTAGAACAGCATTTAATCAGAAAAATTCTAAAGGTCATCGGAGCATTATACAAAACCCATCCATGCAAGGCAGCCTTCCAAAATAAATAACTGGAAGTACGCTGAAGGGAAGAAAATGGAATGTGAATGGTCCAAGCGTTCTGCATTTTTGCAAAGGATATATCCCGATTCTCATGCTAACGCAGATTAAGCCTTTGGCGGTCTCAGAAGCAGCCCACAGCCACACACTTAACACGTGTTCACATTGCGTAAAATCAAAACCACCTCTGCGTACGGTGGTCAAAACAGCGGGTTGTGCTGCTCTCTCCTCATTAGTCAGAGCAGACAAAAGCTGTGCACTGTAAATAGCTGATGATTTATTCATATTTTCCCATTTTCAATAGCAATAGTGTTACCGATCTCATCCTTGGCAGCTCTTTCGTTCCTTTAAATATTTCATATTAAAGTTCTGAAGAGTTTTGGTTTTTGAGGGTCCCAGCGCAGCACAGTGAAGCCAAGCAAAGGTGAGCACAAGCCGAAATATGTTTTTGCCATTCTGCAGCTGAGAGCAGGACCTGTGCCACATTCCTTTATATGTGGGGTTTCCCCTCCCCCCCCCAACCTATGATTCAAGCACCTTTTTAAAAACAAAAAAAAACAAAAAACCCATATCATAGAAGTGCTGGCATGGATCAGGCTTCCTTTGATGTGCCTGAGAATATGCTGAAAATGGGCTAACCCCAAGAATTTAAAAAATGTGCCTTCCCAGATAAAACCTTACAATGTATTTGCAGGTGTCAGTGGAATTACATGTGCCTGCCAGTAAAAAAAAACATTATCTCTCTCCGGTTAGTTTTCCACTCTTTTCTCTTATAATGTACAGTAAGGCTTATACTCTATGCATGTCATGAGGTCACAGAATTCTTCCCCTAGGAATGATGAAAGGGGGATGCTGTACCCCCCCACACGTTACATATACCAAATGTTCCTCTTTTCCTCCCATAGCTCTTCAGTTACTTTCCATTCCTATGACTGTATCAGACTAAAATGCAGGTATTGTTTTGCCTAGGAACTGTGCAGAGTAGAACATAATCCTTACATACCCTCCAACATTTCTCTGATGAAAATAGGGACTCTGGATGGCTTCCAACATATATATATAAACATAATAAAACAGGCTCTCCAGCCTGCCCCCATCTAGAAGCAGGTTTTGTCTCCCCACGTTGACCCAAATGTATTCCCAGTAGCAGCATTCACCTGACACCCCCCGCCCCGACAGTTGAGTCACTGGTACTTATTCAGAGGGAGGGAAGGAGATTGTTGAGGCAGGAGGGAGGTCACTTTGTTTACATGGTACCAACCTTGCTGCTGCCTCTCCCCTCCCCTCCCTGCTATTTCTCAGTAAGCATCACTGACTCAGCTATTGGGAAGTCAGGTGAGTGCCACCCCCACCCACCACACTGTCTCCTACTTGGTTTCCCCCGAAAATCTCAGCTTTCCCAAATGTTCTCTTTTTTGGAGTTATGGTTTCCAAAGCAGCAAACAAACAATATCTGAATATTACCAATATATGGAATGAAATATGAATAAGGCGGGGAGGGGATTATTGGGCCATCTAAATCGTTGGTTTGGAGTAGAGTTGATCTAAGTTTGTGATTTAGGAACAGATTTTATAATTACAGAAATTAATGACCCATATGCATAGATCAGACAGGACATTTAACTTACAGTACTAATTACTTGCAGATAAATAGCTGACAGTACATTAGGAGGAACATAAAAGCAACGTCTTTCCCAGGCTAATCCATTTTCTATAACTGGGGCGGCCGGAGATCACGGCCTTGAGAGTTGCACATTTGAATGATTGCTTTGCCTCATAACATGCCTCTGTTAGGCCCTGGAATGCTACCACAGCAGTGCCCTCAGCACCAGGCTGGCTGGGAAATGGACCAGGAATCCTAGGGGGAAGCCTCCTCTGCATAGAACTTACAGTATCTGTGAAGCATCAGACCACACAGAGTGGCTCCAATTCTTCTGTGGTGCAATGAGCTGAGGCCCTCAATCCAACTTTGCCACAGCACATCTCTGACTTGCTGTACTCCACCCTGTTGAGGAAATTCAAGGGGCTCAGCTAGCATTGCCCCAGCAAAACAAGCCAACTTTGCCTTCTGTGTTCAAGGCCAGCGTGCACCTTAGAAGCAAAGCTTGCCTGGAGTTGGCTGTAGGCACCAGCATGGCAGGGAAAGGTGGGTGAAGTGGAATCCAAGACTCCCGCCCCCTTTTTCCTATGATACAATTGCATGAGGCCTGGTGTGTAACAACAGCTGAGAAAGCTGGACCAAAGCATCATTCTACTCCATGGAGATAACTTCTACTGGCATCAACAGATATTGATTGTCCAAAAAAAAAAAAAGTATTTAGAAATATATTTTTGGGGGAAATGAAAATACCCTTTGAAATGTTGCCTAGGTAATGTTTCTAATAATTGGTGGCTGGTGATTGCCATTATTTTAAGGTTTTCTTTTGTCATACACATATACACACACCAGGTAGGACAAACTGAAGAAAAGAAAGGAAGAGCTGGATGGAATATGTTCCAATTCTTCTTCTTAATGCTTTGCAAGTTCCTATTAGAACAATGTATTTGAGTATTTACATCTCTCTCCCTGTCCCTCCTTTTTAATGTTACAATTTTTTCTTACAAATGTACGGTAATCTCATTGTTTGGAAGGGAGCACAGAATGCTCTTCAATTGTGGCGTCTCCCTCGACTTTCTCCCATGTTCTTTGTAACAGAGAGGCAAGTACCATTACAAACCCCACACAACAAATCATGTTCCAAGCACCCAAATGCAGTCGCTATATTTACTTTCATTCCCATCTTTGTTTGCTTTTGTGTGAGACACATAATAGCTTCATAGAGCAGGAGGAAAGGCAAGGGAGGCAGTGCAATTTCAAGATTTCCCTGACCTACTAACAAGAAGGGAAACAATCAGATAGAAATGCAGCAGCTTCCATACTGTGGTGGGCCCATTCCCCATTGCCATGTACTACACTCAAACTGCAATGTCATGAGGAAGTAAACCCAAGGCGAGGATGTGTGCTATTTGCAAAGCAGCTGCATGGGAACCCCCAACAACCCTTTGAGACCAATCAGATTACATAGGAACACACGAAGCTGCCTTATACCAAGTCAAACTAGATAGATGTGCAATGGGTCAGTGTGTCTGGCTATTAACCAGAAGATTGGTGGTTCGAGTCCACCCAGGATGGCTGTGGGGAGGATTCTTGCATTGCAGGGGGTTAGATTAGATGATCCTCAGGGCCCCTTCCAACTCTACAATGTTATGATTATGTGCTCTAGATGCAACACAGGTCCATCTAGTACAGTGGTTCCTGATAGGAGTCTCTCTAAGCCCTACCTGGAAACACCACCAGGGACTGAACCTCAGATCTTTAGCAAGCAAAAGAAGTGATCTGCCACTGATCTGCCTGCTGAAGCATAGCAGTTATTTTCTTTATTGGGCTAGATTTATTAATATGAGACCATTCTATACTTTCCTAGAACTCGAGATGAAGATACCCATCGTGGTACCTGCTATAAAGATGCACTGTCCAGGAGTCTATGAAAGGGAAAACCTAGATTTAAATCTAATGTTATCCAGGGTACAGTGGAAAGCAGGGTGGGTGCTGGAAAGCTGTTTATGTTGCCATGAATCTTTGAACTGGACCTACATTGGGGAGGGGAATGGCTACAGATATTGTTTGCACCTGCAGCTCTCAAGGCTTCTGTGCAAAGAGCCAGCTGAAAGCATGGCTCAGCAGAGCAAAATATGTACAGAAGACAAGTGCGTTGCTCTCCACCTGAAGATCTGGTTTTATGTTCAGCTAAAAATAGGATGATGGGGAGGGAGAGAATTCAATGGTGTGTGTGGGGGTGTAAGTTGACAAAAGAACATAGTTAGCATCTATGGGGACCAGGTCAAGGTTTGTCTAGTATACCATCCTGCTTCCACCACAGAAGTCAAGCAAAAGCTTCTGGGAAGTCCTCAAGCAAGACTCATACCATCTATATCAGTCCCAACCCTTCAGCTGGGGCACAGATAACTCAGCGACACTACCACAGCCTTTTCCTTTTCAAGGATTCCCTCAGTCCCTTTCTTAACATGGTTCCGATGCGGTGGGCAGAAGGGTGCAGAGAGAAAAACATGCACAGCACCCTTTGTGGCCCATCTCCAGCCCAGTCTGTGCTATACATTGAAAGCAGTATCATGGAAAGTCGCAGCTTCCCCCCAGAGAATCTTGGGGATTTCAGTTTGTTGAGGGTTCTGAGAATTGTTAGGAGACCCCTGTTCCCCTCGCAGAACTGCAATTTTCCAGAATGGTAGTACAGGATTTTCTGCCTTGGGTGCCAAGTTATTGTGGCCAGACTTGGTGCCATGTATCTTGACTTGGTGGGTAGGAAGGTTGAGTTGGCCACTGGCAGCAAAATGTTTTGGATTGACCAGGGGACCAAGACCTGTCACCTCCACCAACAACACTGGAGCACTTTTGAACCCAGCTTGTCATTCTTACCTTTGGGAAATGTCAAAGAGGAGCATCTTTGATCCAATCTCTGTCTGTCACTAGTTTCCCTCCTCCACCCCAACAAATTTGCTATTAGCTTCCCAGATCAGTCAAACAGATCAGTCACCTTAAAGCCTCAGCTTGTTCGTGATGTGTATTTTTATCTTTTAACTTCTCCAAAGCCCCGATTTGTCTCTTTTGAATCCATCCAGTTTCACTTTATCTACCAACAGATCCAACAGTCCCCTATAGTTCTGCGGTTATTGTTATGCATTTAAACAAGTCTCACTTAGTATATCCTTTCTGATGGGTATTAGCGCTCATTATTCTTAAGCTGGCTTTAACTTGTCAGGCTGGTGGCAGCTTGATGGAACACCCAGTAGTTAACTGGAGCCCAATAAACCACCACAAAGATTTCCCTTGCCCAGTTAACCTTTCCTGCAGCAGTCGAAAAATCTGGGGAGTAGCAGATACACACCCAAATACACAATTAACTGCAAATACATTACTAATTGCAATGTTCATGGAGATGACCCAAAAATGCTTTTCTCCCTCTACAGATGTGTTGTTAAAATTACCTGCTCTGAGAATTAGAGAGAGAGGGGATGAAAGTTTGGCAGGAAATTCTGTACAAGCAAGCTTGCTGCTCAAGAAGGCATCTAGCCTGTGCCTGTGCTTCTTGTAATTACCTCCTGGTCTGCAGAGGGTAGGAAAACAAGCCGCTGCTCACAATGGGAAATTCTGTTTCCTTCCTTGCTAGGGCACACTTGCTGTGAGGAAACGCTGAGAGCAGGATCAATCTTTATGCTGAAGAAGACACAGAGGAGATCAACAGCCAAAGAGAAACCTTGGCATTCCTGAGAGGTGTTCAGGATGAAAAAAAAGTCTGTTGTAGTCAGGCGCAGTGAATACAATCAGCCACCAGACTCTGCCCTTCCTCTCTACTCAAGAAAAGCAACAGCAGCGACCCTGCTGCAGGCCTGTATTTAGAACCATGCTAGGGAGTTGTATACAATAGGGTTTGACAAGCCAGTTACATTACCAGCATTCGTGTACAGCATAAATCAGCAGCTGAGATTCTGCAAGAAGCACGAAGTAGATGCACAGTGTTTGCCCCCACATATAAATATTGGCTTATTCTTTGGGTGTTATCAGTAAACTTGGCTGCCTCAGTGGTCATCCTGATTTCATATCTTTATGAACATGCTGAATAGTACATGCTCCAGTAGAAACTCTTGGAGGAACCCACTTTTCCTACTTTTTACCTAACATGCTAACAAATTGCTCAGAAAATCCAGAGTTCAATTGAATTTCAAAATAAGGAATTTTGTAAAAAATATATATGAAAGGATGCGTTAAAGGAAGCCAAAAGTGGCTAGAAGCTTATTGTGTGCTTCATCAACCAGATCCAGGCATTCCTAGATAAGACTAATTTTCGGGATTTGTTTCAGATGGAGTTTAGGCCTGGTTTTGGCAAAGGTAGATTACCTTTGTTGGAAGAAAGACAAGGAGTGTGAGCCTATAGATCCTTCTTACCCTCTCAGAGGCTTTCAGTGCTATCAACAGTGGCAGAGCTTCATGCTCCAGCACCGGGAGCAGGGAGCAGGTGGGGGCGGGGCTGGCACACATCCCCGGGGCGGGGTATGCCACCCAAAGGGGTGGGGCGCGCATCCTGTGGGCGAGGTGCGCCACTCAAAGGAGATGCATTTTAAATAAAAGGACACATTCTAGTCATGTAAAAACACCCTGATTCCCGGACCATCTGCGGGCCAGATTTAGAAGGCAATTGGGCTGGATCCGGCTCCAGGGCCTTATCTACTTCTCTTACTGGAGGCACAAGCAACCTTCATGGTGTGGAATGCCTTCTATTAGCTTTGGCTGGTGGCCCAGCTTTATTCAGGTGGAGGTGGCCTGGCCTCAGTGATTTACACTCTTGCTTTGTGTAACCTCTTGCTTAGTCAAAACAAAATCGAAAATTCTTTCTAGTAGCACCTTAGAGACCAACTGAGTTTGTTCCTGGTATGAGCTTTCGTGTGCATGCACACTTCTTCAGATACCTTGTGAGATTTATGGACTTCCATTTCATGCGGCTCAATGTGGTGCCTTCCATAGTTCCAGTTACAGGTGGGTAGCCGTGTTGGTCTGCCATAGTCAAAACAAAATCGAAAATTCTTTCTAGTAGCACCTTAGAGACCAACTGAGTTTGTTCCTGGTATGAGCTTTCGTGTATCTGAAGAAGTGTGCATGCACACGAAAGCTCATACCAGGAACAAACTCAGTTGGTCTCTAAGGTGCTACTAGAAAGAATTTTCGATTTTGTTTTGACTATGGCAGACCAACACGGCTACCCACCTGTAACTCTTGCTTAGATTACTGCAACATATTATACATTGAGCTGCCTCTGAAGATCTTTCAAAAGCCTCAGCTGGTGCAGAATCTGGCTGACAGGGACCAAGCTATAATAACATATGACACAAATTCTGGCCTGGCTACAGTTGCTGCCAATTCATTTCTGAGTCTAATTCAAAGTACAGTATTGATTTTAGCCTATAGAGCCTTCGGTATCTCAGGACACCAATAACACCAACATGAGACATTATTGGGAGGGATGGGGGAAGGTAGGAAAGAAGAATGAATAGATGGCCCCTTTTATCCATATGAGCTCACCTGGACCCCAAGGTCACTATCAGGAGGCCCATGTTTGTGTTCCACCCAGGGCCAGCACACCTATGAGGTTCAGCGCCGAGGGCCTTCTGGTGGTTCCCTCACTGTAAGAAGTGAAGTTACAGGGTACCAGGCAGAGGCCTTCTCAGTGGTGGAGCCCGCCCTGTGGAATGCCTTCCCATCAGATGTCAATGAAATAAACAACTATCTGGCTCTTAGAAGACACCTGAAGGCAGCCCTGTTTACGAAAGTTTTTAATGACTGATGTTTTAATGTATTTTTAGTCTTTTGTTGGAAGCCACCCAGAGTGGCTGGGAAAACCCAGCCAGATGGGCAGGGTATGTATGTATGTATGTATGTATGTATGTATGTATAAATAAATAAATAAATAAATAAATAAATAAATATTACTATAAGGCAAGGTAAGGCGACCACCTTGAGTGGCAGGATCCACAGGGGCAGCAGATCCCGATGTAGATCTTCATTCCCCACCTTGTTCATGATGTAGATGTTGACTCACCCCTTCTTCCCTGGTGGAGAAGGGGCCACCATTTTGTGGTTTCCCTGAGGTATCCAAATGTCCTGGGCTGGCCCTGGTTCTACCTCTAAGAGAAGTTCAGAGGACGCTAAAGGAAGAACAGGTTTTTGCAGTGGAACTCACACTCCCAGCTCCTGTGGAATCTTTTCTGAGGGACGTTCTCCAGGTGTTAACACTGACAACATTTTGTTCCAAGGTACTTTATTCTTCTCTGAACATTTGCACACTAATAGTGTTGTGCCTTTTTTCTGTGTTTATTCAGGTATGGAATGTGTAATCAATCTTCAATCAATTATTGTGGATGAATATTTGTAATGGTTGCATTACTTTCAAATTATGTATTTGTGATAAATTGTATGATTGTGTATTTTTACTGTTGTGGGTTGTTTTTGCAATGAGGCAATGAAATAATAACAATAATTCTGTGGCAATGAATGTTCTGGGAAATGTATGTTGTGCAAAACATCTTTCAGCAAGTTAGTACTGAGTGAATTTCTGTTTTATTCCTTTTTTCTTCTATTTACTATATTGAAGACTCAAGAGTCTGCACTGGAGAAAATTGACTTCTGCTCTTCTAAAGAGCCTGCCAGAGCTATTTATGTTTGTTTGGTGAGAGAGTCTACAATCCAAAGAGTCCATTTAGGGGTTCATTGTGTTCCTGGAGTGAGTTTTTCCTCTATTTCACACAGCAGTGCTGCTTTCAGAAGTCCAAATTTCAAAAATTGCTCCCAGTGTGATGCATGGAGTGGGGATTGGGGTATGTATGTGCGCATTTTGCAGGGTGCGGGCTGCTGTCTTGGAAAATAACCCATTGTATATGTGTGTATAAGTGGCCCTGATCCGGAGACAATTGGGAAGAACAAGGCTGTTACAACTTGAGGCCTGTTTTTCCATTTACACTGCAATATGTTTTGAAGTTACTTCTCATCTATACATACCATTGTTTATGTAAAAGATACACACAGCAATGCAAATTGCGTCATCCCAGTCTAGCAAGGCCATGTGCCCTTGCTCTGAAGCATGTGCATCAACCCTCTTCAGTGACTGATTCCCCCATCTGACTGTAATTGTCTGAGGGAAGGAGTCGAGATGAGCCTTATGGAGCTGCTCTGTACCAGGTTCATCGCCTTTCATGTGCTGAGAAGGGGAACAGGGGACCTTCACTATTTCTGTAGACCCTCTGTATGATTTAGAGTCTGGATCTTCCAGGCTAGTTTCCACTCCCCTCTCTCATCATGTGAGGCTTGAAGGCCTCAAGAGGGCTAGGAACTTGCCCAATTTTCACATACAGGAGTGATCATATGTGTACATTCTCCCTCTTACAGGGACATTATCTCCCAGTGAGGAAAAATGACCAAGGCATTGGGGAAGTTCTTGAAGAAAAGCCCGTGGCTTGCAGTATCCAGTGCCTTCACCCCTAAGCCACCAGGACCTATCCTTTAGCAAGCACGTTCTGTGGTTCAAGGGTGCCCACCATTCTAGATCCAGCCAGAATACAATCACCTGACGTGAGATACTGAATATTGCCAGCTGACCTCACAAACCAGTTGTGGCCCACCAGAGCTCATGGAATCCTCGCAAGATCCAGATGTGCTCCACAGTCTGAGCGATTGAACTCACTGAGATAATCATTGCCTCACTTCACCCTCACTTGTGTTTGATCCAGAACTTCACCTTCAGCCCCTCTTTAATCGTATCACCTGCCTCTTCTTCCACCAGAATTGGACACCTCATTCATGGCATGTGACAAAATGCCATGCATGAAACCACCCAATGGGCCAGTTTGTATACTGTCAAAACAGTGGCATCATGGTATATGCCTCTGTGATTTCTTGCAGAGACACATGGGGAAAATTCCACTCTGTGTTGTTGTTAAAGATGCAGAAAATGGCAACCGGGGGCAGGATAGGCACTGGAGGTTTTCTCTACCAAAAATGCAGTGTGGTTCATAATAAAATTGTTGTTTCATGCCTCTGTAGTCAAGGCGTACAGCATATAATGTGTTTATTACTGTATTAATTCATCTTCTTCCTGTTTTTCAAATTGCCCCTAGGCTTCCCTACACTGGGTAGATGGGAATCAGCTTTTCAACCAGATGTCTTTTTAGCATTCGAAAAACCGAGTTAATAGTTTTTCTCAATGTAGGGCATTACCAAGATCACCCTGTCACTCACCTCCACAGATTTTCTTGCTGTAAACATATGCAGGATTATAAATGCTGAGCCAAACGCTTTTTATCACTTGATCGATGAAAATCTTTCATTTCAGCTCAGTATTACCTGGGGATTCTGTGGGGATAAGAAAGGGTTGCTTTCTGCTTTTGCATGCATACTTTTAAGGAACAGCTCCAATTCCTTAATGCCCCGTCAGGGATGCCAATCAGTAAAACCACAGGTGCCTTAAAAATAACAACAGAAGCAGTGGTTCAGAGAACCCTAAATGTCATCTAGTCTGGACACTGATCTCCAAAGCAGCATCCATCTCCCCACAACACTGTATGAGTTGGAGCCACCATGCACTAAATCACATCCCCTCGCACTAATCCCTGTCAATTGTAGCTGACATTGCCTGCCATTACATGTATTTACTTATTTACACATTTCCATACCATTTAATGCAATAAGAAAGCGGTTTGCATAAAAGCAACGAAAATACAACATTCTATAAAAAATGATTTCTAAAAGTGGCATGTAAGCAAAGCAACGGTGTATATTGCAGATGAAACTGAGCAGTGTACAAAACAGAGAATTAAAAATTAATAGTCCAGAAAAGCTTGAAAAACATATCAGTTTATAAGAGGCATTTAAGCATCATTGCTGCTCCCACCTCACCGGTTACCTGAGGGAGGGCATCTAGAGAGCGTATGCTATCACCAAGAAGGCCTGTTTCTGCTCTAGTTACAGGTAGGTAACCGTGTTGGTCTGCCATAGTCAAAACAAAATAAAAAAATAAAAAAATTCTACTGGGAGGATCCCCCCCCCCGCTCTGTCCCTGTTGTGCTGGGACATCAGGAAAACACACCAGGAGGAAGCAGGCCCCTTAAACACAACTGTTCTTTATTGCTACAAAACAAGACTGGAAAATGAAACTGAACTCTGGAACGCTGCAGTACGCAAACTACAGGAGCTGAAGAAGTACAGCGAAACACAGTGTCCCTGGGTGTGGAATGGCCAGCATGGTGTCCTCAGGAAGATCTTCGAGATCACCATGCTCTGTGCTGAGAGGGTCATTCTGCTAGGTGCCCTGGTCCCAAGTTATTTAGCACTTGAAATGCTTTTAAAGAGCCCAAGTGTGCAGGGTTCTAAATTGTATGAGGACCCACCACTGAGTAGAGAAGGCTCTCTGATTCAGCGCTTTCACCCGCAAACTTATGGGGTGATGTAGGCTGGATGAAGATGATGAGCCACAGCTGATGGGGCTTGGCTGCACATTGCCACTTCCGCTCATATTCTCTTTACACATGAGTAAATATAATGCACAAACAGGGCTTCAGAGAATCTGCAAAATGGCAGTAGTTTATCTTGCAGACTAAGTTTATTGCACCTTTGCAAGACTGGAAATCCTTGAACCATAATCATCTGCAACACCGGTACCAGCAAATCTGGGATGTCACTCTAATTTTTTTAAATGCTGACTAAGCAGATATGGAGACGGAGAAGCTGAAAGACAAAGGACACATTTTATACAAGTTGGCAAAGTTTTATTGTATATAGAGCTGATAAGGAACATGATTGGCAGCTGCCACCTGCACGTGGGTTTTTGTGGAGAGATGTAGTGGGATAAGGAGATGGAAGGTAAATGTAACGCCTTTCTCTTTTGTAAACATAATGATGAAAAGGAATAGCAGGCTGATGTAACCATGAGAAAGCCAATATGCCTCTGTCCTTTTCTTCCTTTTTGTTGATCTGTTGCATCTTTTCTAATAAAAAAGAAATATATAATGTAAAAAAATAACATTCTAATGCTTCCATTAATTAATATGAATGTTAAAATACAATTTTAACATAATATTAAGAAATTAGAGTTGGAGGCACAGGAGATAAGCATTAGCACTGAGTGGGTTCATTTGCTCCCGTGAGAGTTTTTGCTTTTAGTCATCTGTGTGAAATCCTTGCTTGTTATGGGAAATCACTTTCATTCAAATGCTGCACTATTTCTGACATTTCAGGAGGGTGAGTAAACAAGGTAAAATGGAGAGTGGAAGAACTAAATGAAAATGTTTGAAAATTGCGATTCGCCGTTAATACCCCGAGGCTCTGATTTATGCTGTTCTTTGTCAGAAACACATCTATTTCAATGTTTATGTCAACACTCTCTATAGATTACACCACTGATTGAAAAATGACAGTGCCAAAGGATAGATTCCGCCTCCTCCAGAAAGCAGTCACAAAATAGG